>NC_092592.1:39552500-39592500 GCF_047663525.1 Anas platyrhynchos | reverse complement strand
AACGTGTGACAGGGACTGCAGCAACACCCCGGCACATACTGTACGGATCTTTGATCTTCTGCATCGCATTAAGTAACAAAGACCAGAGGACTTTAGATATGTACGAGATAGGCTGTGTCTGATCACAGCACCGTGCTCCGTCCCATTCCGGACCGGGGGCTGTGCCATCGATTTTACTATTATTATTATTATTTTTAAGCGGGATTCTTCCAAGTCTGCCTGATTCTTTTAATTAGATCGTTACGGCCATTGTAATGTTTACTCCTGTATAATCTCTTATGAATAGCATGGGACTTTTTAACATTAATGTTGCATTACTAGCATTTAGAACAAATCACTGAAATAGTTAAATCTGCAGGATGCAGTTTGCAATTTCTCCCCCCTTTAAATGTTCCCACAACATATCTTTCAAAGGGTTATTACTGTTTATTTTATTAAGGCAAGGTAGGAAAGGACTAACACACAAAGTCAGAATCCGTATGTAGCCACGCTAGGTTATGTGCACGGGATTTCATGCAGCTTGTGTGCTCTTACAAAGCATCTGAACGCTGGGAAAAACGAACAAAGTTTTTCTCCTTGCAAACGTTTGGCTACATATTTACCACAAAACATTTCCTGGATTGTTCTGTAGGCTGCAATAAAAAAGGGGAAGAAGAAAAAAAAAAAAAATCACCTTTAAGGAGATCCTAGAAAGCTGTGGATTTCCACTTTTTCTGCTCCTCTGCTATTAGTCTTTCCCCTTCCATTATATTCCATTATGTGCCTCTAACGCAGGGCTGATGAATCAGCTCACCTTCCTCCTGTGTGTCCGTGCAGCCAAAATCTGCAGCAGGAAAAGATTTCACGAAGGCTTTTCCAAAGAGTAAAAAAATACAGCGTAAGAGATAGCTGCGAAAGCCCCAGTGCCTGCTCAAAAAATAAAGGGACATGCATTTTGAGATATTAATAGAAAAAAAAGATACATAGATATATATATATTGCTTTTAATTCAAAAGAGTAGGGCTTAATACCCGGAACCAGAGACATGACAATTAGTACATCTGACGTTTACAATGCAGATGTTTACGATGTGAATAATAGATGGAAAGAAAGTGAAAATACAGTTGTTGCAGTGAAAGACAGCATAGTTTTAGCCACAAAACCTAAGAACTTTGCTCAAGCCACTATGCAAGTGTGAGAGGGACTGTTCCTGATGTGCATAATTTAAGTCCTACAGCACTTGTCTGAAAGCATGCAAAATAATAAATTGCAGGGAAAAAAAAAAATGTTTCATCTAATAATGGGGTGTTGCAAGAATTGTTGTAAAAGAAAGCTTGGCCGGGGGGGAAGGCAGCCTTTAGGGGAAAAACGACATGAATTTCCAGCAGCAGGGTTGTGTAATGATTCTATATTTTTAAAATGTGCCTGTACTCCATTCATACTATTTAAGTACTTAAATAAGCACAATAAATGTAAATAATTTACTGCTTTGCAAACAGAAAATTGGGCAGAAAAGTAATTTTGAATAGCAACTTGGCTTACTATACCCAGTGATTTGGTGCCCTGTAAAATGCATTTGACACTGCTGTTCATTAAGCCAGTGCTATTGAGCCTTCTTCACATTCATTAGTGATTAATTCAGACAGATATTTAACTTAATAAGGTAAGCAAATAAACAAAAAATCACTTTCTGTGCCTTAAGGTTTTTTGGACCTCTAATTGGTTTTGTGCACTAATTATCAAGATTAACACCTTACACTTTTCTCACTCCTTACACTTAGGAACTCCCAGTGGAAAAAAAGTGCACAACCTTGGGGGAATCCTTTAAGTGCAAGGGGTTAAGAGTTTGTCTATTAAAAGCAAGATAAGCAGCGAAAAAGGAAAGACCAATTCCAGGTAAATTTAGATAATAACAGGACGAGGAGGCAGGAGCTTGCACAGCTGTGTAAGCAGTGACACTGCTTCTCGTATATGTGGGAAGGAAAGGTTTTCAGGAGGCTAGTTCGTGTTTCCAGCATTTCTGAACAAATAACTGCAAGCTCCCCGATGCCTTACGCTGATTATAAGCTGTGCTCAGCCCTGATAAATGGCATCGTGAGGCAGCTCTGCTGCAGCAGTCCCCTTTTTTTTCACACCAAGAGTTCACCGCTGGCATTCAAAAGTTTCTTTTAACTCCTCTTCCTACCAAATCCTAACACTTTATGCTAGTGCCAACCCCTGGCAATCTGCTGTGGGGCTGGTGGCAATGACACCATTGGGGATATTGCCTTTTGTCGTGCCTGGTCTTCTTCCCGAGGGCCCTGTGCTGGGGACCCGTGCTGCGTGGCAGGAGGACACTGGGGGGAGGGTGCTGGTGGCCAGTGCTGGCCCAGAAGCTCCAAGCACTGGCTCAGCTCTCCCAGCTGGGTACAAATGTCAAAGTTCATCCCTACCGTGCCTCGACATCCCCTCTAGAAGGGCCACACAAGGTGCTGATTCAGCTGGAAGCCAGCATGGCACCGGCTGTGCCACCAGATCTCACTCCTGCTGCTTCCAGAGGGGCCCCGAGCCCAGGTTCGCCTCCACTCGAGGCACGAGATTCATTGAAAGTCATTTTAGCCAAGCCGATGTTACAAGTTGTTGCTAAAGACAGTTTGTCACAACTGAATGCAATATTTACTAGGCGGTATCCCGAAATAACCGGCAGCCCTGAGAGAGCTCATTGCTGCTTCTCCTTCCCGAGAAGCCCCGAAGATCCACCTCGCTCGTGGATTGAACCCCGTGTCACTTTCCAGTAGTTTTTGTGGCATTTGGGGATTTTTAAACTCCTTTTCCTTTAATTCTTTTCTTTCTTTAATGGGTGACTGGATAAATTCAGTGGTGGATTTTTGTGACACTAAAGCAGCAGATAAGTCTATGATGCACTCTAGCTATGTGGTTTAAAAATCCCTTACCATATGTTTTCTCACTGGAATGCCTCGTCTTGCAAAATTACAGGAACCGAAGCTTAAAAACACAATTAGGTAGTTTAAAATGAAATATTAAAGAAATACCACATATTTTCTGATATGCCTGCGATGCTTTTCCTCGCTTTTTTCCCCCCCTCTTTCTTTTTGCTTTCTTTTGTATTGTTCTTTGAGTTGCTCAAGAAGCCCAACTGTATTCAATTGTTGTACTAATCATGCTCCACATTTTTCTGATTAGGTTATATAGGCTGTGGTTAAATTATAAATGAAAGAACGAACTACCAGAGTACTTGTCATAACAGTATCTTTTATGTTGTTACAGAAGATTGGGGGGGGGGGAGGAAATCAAAAAAGGCTTTACATGATGAAGACTCTCCTTGCCTGTTTTGTGCTCCTCGTGCTATCTGTATAGACAAGTAATGCAATTTGCTGGAATGTTTTTCTCAGGTATTCTGAGAACTACAGCACAATATCTGTCCACTGAGAAAAATGTGAGAAAACTGAATACATAATACATAAAGATGCATATCGTAGGATAAACTCGGTTGTACACACAAACACACCCTCTCCAACTTCAGTTTATTTCATTACTGCATTATAAAGCAGCATGAACCATTTTCTCCTTATGCCGTACATGAGAAAATAATATTTCAAGATTCAAACTGATGTCTTACATTGTTATCTTCTGTACTACTGTATGCACAGCACAAACATAACCGAATATCTGCCTGATATTAGTGTATATATTTGTTTCCATGACATTATTTTAAGTCACTGGCCATAAAACTGATTTTATGGAGGACTAGGATTACAATAATTAAACTACTTGACTGAGGGCTCACCTTCTATCTCTACTGAAGACACTGGTGGTTTAAGAATATATTTCATATTCCTGAAATGAATTGTATATATAGTTTATGTATTACAGCCTTTAAAACTTGTTAGTGTGTTATTTACAATAATAGCTACTAGGAAAATGGTTCTGTTTTGTGCATGTTAAATATCTTTTTCCTAAATACATTTTTTTTCTCTTTTTTTTTTTTTTTTTTTTTTTTTTTCAGAAGTATAGCCAGACGAAGCTGGGAGGCAGAGGAGGGAGGCAGGGAGGGAAGTCTGCCGACATGAGGCAGATTCACACCTCGCATTAAGGCGTGCATGTAGCTGCTTCCCAGCGCTTGTACAGCAGAGCTGCTCCTCAGTTGTTCTCAAGCCTGGAACACAAAGCCGGTGCTGTGCCCTGCGCACAGCCTGCTGTACGTTTTAGCCGATAAGCAGATCCCTAAACGTAAGATGGGAATTTTTTTATATTTTTTTTTGATGCAAAACCTGATGCAAGGTGCTGTCTTAATTGCCTGGTGCTGAGCACAGGCCGGGCACCGTGGTGCAGAGCAGGCCGTGCACGGGTGACGAGCCCCTGTGTGAGGCACGCCGTGAGCGCTGCTTTGTGCACCCCTGCAACCAGCCTGCAGGGTCCTGGTTTGGGGGGCTTTATTGGATGAACTGTCAGTGCTTTCCAGGATAACAAACCTTGTTTTATAGCACTTGGTGGAGTTTGGTTAGGGGCTACCTCTGAGCAACATGAACTTGGCCTTGCTGTGTGCCTTGCACTAATACCTTCACTCCTGTAAGGAATCAGGGTACTTGAGAAACAGCCTGCAGCCATACAGCTGATTATTTCACCAAATTTGCATCTTTTCAACAGTAATGGGGACGGCTTTCGCAAATGCTCTCAGGCTCTAAATAGATGTTACGTGGCTGTTTCTAGTTGCTTCCCTCCCCTGGGTGCTCTCCATGCACCCAGCCCCTGGGCTGGCACCCTCCTGGTGGGAGCTGGCACCTCCCGTGCAAGCTGGAGAGCCCTCGGGTGCCCTTTTTGGGGAAAGCTGGGGTGTCCTCCAGGGGACAGGGGTGCCCAGAGGTGTCCCCAGGCACGGAAGAGCTGGGTGTGCTTTCTGATGGAAAGCTGGTGAGGGAATGTGGCTGAAGGGGAAGGGTTGTGAGGGTGCTGCTGGTGCCCCAGGGTGGTGGCGGTGGGGCCTGGGGGTGCCTTTCCCTGGGGATGGCACTACAACTTTTTCTTTTTTTTTCTTTTTTTCTTTTTTTTTTTTTTTATTTTCGTCAAGAGACACAAAGACTGAAAACAGAGATTTGATCTTAAAAAGAATAGAAACAAGAGAGAGCAAAACTGCTTGTGAACCTGGCTGTCCTGGTGCTGGGGGGGGAGGGAGCAGGCGCCTCATGGCCACCCCGCAGGGGCTGCGCAGCTTCTGGTCCCTGAACACGCGTGGTGCCCAAACCACCTGGGGGCTGAATTTATAAAGTTTCACCTTTAGATGTCAGAGCCTCATCTCTGCAGGCAGGAGCATGGGTACCCACCCACCAAAACAGCAGTAAGACCAGAAGCTGACAGGCTGGGGATGGCTGTGGAGCACAGGCCACGCCAGCAGGGCAGGGTGGTGGGGCTGGGGCTGATGGAGATGAATACATCTTGATTTGCCCCCACAACACATGCAGGCTTTCCCCTGAATAAATAAATGAAGCACAGCTTAGCTTTCACATTGAGGAAAGGTGTTTCAGTTGGAGGCTCCTGCTATTTATTTCCATTTTTGCTACTCTACTGGACATCTGAACCTCATTTTGCCTTTCTTTAAAATGTGAGCCTGCAGCTGACTCTCAGCAGCCCCTGCCTTCTACAGGCAACCTCCCTTTTCCCCACATTTTGCAAGTCCCGGGCAGTGCCAGCCTGGTAAAATACAAAACCTCCCCCAGACTGCAAGAAAATATCAGTAGTGGTCTCTCTTAAAATCCACAGAAGGAAACTTAAGGATTAGGCTAAAGCCCTATCCTTAATTTATCTGTTGAGTGGAAGTGTTTCAGCACACAGAGCTTCCCTGGGAGGATCACCCACAGTTTGGAGGTTTTTCCTTCGTCTAGGCACCTCAGGGTGATTTAAAAGACAGAGGAAACTCTCAGAACCGTTGTATTTAGTTGAGCACTCATTATAAAATGGATTACGGGTACAGTAAACCATAAAGACTGTTTTAGAGCCATTAAGGTTCAGCTTGTCACTGCTGACATGGACGCACTCTTACACCATATATTCCTGACATGTCAGGAGGTGCTTAGGGATGCTTTCATACATGTTTTATTGAAATGACAGGCTATAGCTTCTTTGACTGCTGTGTATATGCATGGCTATACGCTAGAAATCCAAATGAAACTCCTCTTGAAAAAATAAAAATCCTTACACATATGTAATGAATGCCAACTTAAGTGATAAAGTTGTCATCTATGTTTTATTTTTAATATTCTTGGTAATAGAATAATGGGATCACATTTATCCCTGGAATAAAATGCAGCTGAAATCAATGAGACTTGCAGTGAATTGAATTCTGCAGTTGATAAAATGTGAGTTCAAAAACAAAGCGATTTTGGATAAGAATGAAAAAAAAAAAGTGTCAAACCCTGAGATTTCCCTTCTGAAAATTGCTTTCCATCTGTATGTAGACCAATTGTTTCTCCTGGGCTGAGGCTTTGACTTGTTAGGGTGTTATGGCTTTTTGTCTTTCAGTTCCAAGAGGACTTTACATACAATTATATATATATATATATAATATTATAATAATAATATATAATATATAATAATATATATATATATAATTTTTTTTTTCCCTTGAAATCATGATTATTTTTTTTTTCAAAGTAGGAATACTAAGAGAGACATATGTGCAGAGTGCAAGGTCTAATATGCATATAGGCTACATTTTTTTGGAAAGCAACACCTCCTTTCCCTAAGAAGTTGCTCCACAGAAGTGAATTTTAGTTTATAGGAAAAGGCAGGGTTCAACAGGGTCCGGTGGGGAGAACCCCACAAAGGCAGCAAGGTGCAGCAGGGATGGGAGGGAGGGCTAGACCAGAGGATGCCCCAGCATGGAAATTCCCCACCAGATGTAAAAATGATGGGCAAACACTGAAGAGCTCTGGAAAAGGTTCAAGCAGCAATTCGAACCATGCTGGAAAGCCACAGGGGCTCCTAAATGGAAGATGGGCACACTCTACAAGGGGGGTGATAGGGTGGGCTTGGCAGGGTGAGGGCAGGCTGGGGAAGGGCAAACTGCCCCCAGCTACCCAAGAGCTCAGACTGCATCTCACCTCCTCGCATTAAAAGGAAGGAGTGTTTGGGGTGTGGAGCAATGCAAGGGAAGAGCAGGCTGGAGGCAGGCTGGGAGCACCTGCATAACCCCAGCACCAGGAGCAGCTCTCCAAGCCCTCACCTCTGTACCAGAGCCCTGCGATTTCTGCCATTGCCATGGAAAGGAAGGCTGACCATTAGCCAGCTGGAATTGTGATCGGCAGATTGCAATTATTGGTAGGGATTCGACAGATTTTCTTGCGCACATGAATATTAATCCACAGCCCAACGGTTACTGCTTTTGTGTGTGCCTTTGCAATGCCATGCGTCAGCTTTGTGTTGCACCACATAATATCCCAGACACCTGATTTTGGAGACGTGTACATTTAACATAATTCACCCGAAACACAAAAAATGTATAACAGAAAACGTGTAGAACACCACCTGGAGCTGTGTGGCTCCAGTGAGAACATTATACCAGTGAACTTTCTCATTACGGGATGTTTTAGGTCACTTTTAGAAAGCAGCTATCGCTGGGTATGCCAGGGTCGCCTGCAAAGTCTTCATTTCCATGACACTGTTTTTTCAGAATTGCAATGATAAAGAGCAGATCACACTTTAAGCTCCAGGAATTCATGGCTATTGATAACACAAATTGATTTAAAGACAAAACATTGAGTTTCAGAGGCCTTTGACCACATGTGTGTCAGGAGGTTTTTGAATCCTTGTTTTTAAACACCTCCGATGCTGTGTTTGTGTTGTGTCGGCTCCGCTCAGTGATGAAGGAAGGCGGACATCTCACACTGGTGTAAACCTCCTAGCACACACCACATCTAGCTCAGCAGAGAGCAGGCAGGTCAGGGCACATACAGAAATTACAGGCAAGGCGAGGCCTTTTACACATGCTTAAGGAAAAGGCTAAAAATTGTGGTGTGGTGGCCGCCGATGTGAAACGTTGCCTCTTTCACACATGGACATGGGAGAGCATGAAATGCTCCACAGGAAGCCTGCAAAGGGCACTTGAGGATGTGCCCGAGGAAGGGCAGCAGCAATGCCCCTGCTTGGGCCTGTTTAAAAGATAAAAATGTCAAGAATAGAATTTCCTTCACAATAAAAGAAGCAAAAGCTGCTGGGGAGGCTTTGGGCACGAGGGTCCGGCACAGGAGCAGGCAGGGAGCAGGGGGGAGCGCCTGGCTGTGGCGGGCCTCTCCGGTATTTGCTTTAGAAATTGCTTCACGTTAATTAAATATGTTACCTTTTAAAATCTGCTTTCGCCACACGGAAATGCCTCGGTGTTTGTGATGAGCTCTAAATGAGTGAAGAGGAAATGTTTGTGTTCAGCACTTTTATTTGTTTTTTGGCAAAATTCCTTGAATAAATTAATAGATTATATCATTAGGTGCTAGTAACTATGTACGAGGAAACCCAGCAGATAATTTAAGTAAATAGTTAATAAGGTAAACGCACGGCGCTCCGTATCCGCGTGCATGCAGATGTTCTGTTTGAACTTAAAATACAATTACTTATCGAATGGCTTCATCAGAGCCTCAGCCTGTAACAGAGCCCGCTGGTAACAGGGGGAAACTGCTGCAATCACACAAAGCCCCTCCGACCGCCGGCTATATTTTGACTTGTACTTTTGACTTTTTCTTTCTCTGGTAACCCCATTATTTTTGTCCCTACTCAGAGCTCTGACCTGTGCTACATGGAAAGTTTAGAGATGAAGTCATTTCTGGTTTGAGTTACTGGAGAGACTTTAATTCATCCAGCTGTGCCTGCTCAACAACAATTCCAGCATTCAGCATTGACAACACACCAGCAGCAGGAGAAATCAAACAGAAAAAGCAGTCAGTGTTGAAAGGAACACTTAAAAACTGCTCTCATTTGTAGAATTTAACATCATCAAAACACTAAATGTAAATATGACCAGAAGGAAAACGCTAAACTCATCATTCAAGGAATTTCACCAAATTTTTTTTTTCCTTTTCTATTTTTTTTTTTTTTTGCCAGAACATTAATGAAAATCCCAAAGGAACTATCATTTAACATAGAGGTGCATCTTAAAGAAAAAGAAAGTGCTATATGCATTGCTCAAAAGGACCCTGCATTTTAAGACACGTGATACGTTTCCCTGTTGGATATGTTTGTAAACTAATGTTTTACGAGTAGGAGGGGGAGAAAATCCTGCAGGTCCTTGTGGCAAGTACATGCAAAGCACAGTTCTGCAGTGAGCAGCCACATCCCAGCTAGAATGCATGGAGAAAACAAACAGAAGATTTTTATTTTAATTTTTATTTGAGGAAAGATGTTCCCTTCAAACCAGTTCTTTTAATTGGGCATAATTAATAAATGTTCAGTTGCACATTACTGAATTGCTGTCCCAAAAAAAATATAAGGCAGTGAGCAAAACAGAGACAAAAACACTGATCTGCAAGTTGGTATTCAAGGGTGTAAAAATAGTTTCTTGTTAAATGTTTTCCCTTTCAATCAATAACATGCAAGAGAGAGCAATACTTTTTTTTTTTTTTTTTTTTTTTTTTTTCATTTCGTCCCTTGTTTCATTGCTTTTTGTTGCTGCTGCTGCTTGAGGAAGGTGCTGGAGGTGATGCCGGTCCAGAGCCATCACTCTGGAAGCGAAGGACTTCCAGGTTCAGCTGGCACAGGACCATGTCCCTGCAGGAGCTGCTGCTGAGTAGCAGCGTAGCAGGAGAGAGGAAAATAAATCGGCATGGTGTTAATTTCACATATTGGTGCTGTGGTCGTAGTAGCGTAGTCACTGCGGGAGGGCTGGGAGGGAACCCGCTCATGGGTGTCCCCGTAGCTGTCAGTGCTTGGGGCTGCTCTACCTGGAAGCCTGTTCCATGGGGACAAACCTGCCTGCTAGGAAAGGCAGAGCTCCCTCAGCTAAAAGCCTGAATATTCAGAGAGCAGCGATGCTGGCTCTTGCTCATAAATGTTCAGAGGAAACAGAGATGGACACCCCGAGACTCCTGTTTTGGGGTTTCGGAGCTCTCTGCAGGTCTTGTTCTGGCAGTGGAGGCATTTTGTTTTATCTGCCTACGGGAATACACCCGATTGCTTCTCCTATTTGGCAGCAGCACCTGATATTGAAGTGTGGGACGTGAGAAAAGTGACACACACGGCATCTTTAGAACCCCCAGTGCTGGCTCTGGGGGCAGCAGGTGGTTTTGGAGCCACCTTTCCAAGCCACCAGCCCCAGAGCAGGGGCACAGCAAGCCTGGCCTGGCCTCTCGGGGCTGCTGCTGCCCGCCTCGCACCTCGCAGTGTGCATCCGCCCGGCTCGTTCGGCACGGGGATCCACATGTTACATAGACATTTGCTTTTAAATGTCGCTGGTTTCGCTTTGGATTCGGCATAAATAAAATGTCATTTGTTTAACTGCCTTTTAAGTACAGGAAGAAAATTCTGGTAGTTGGACAGACGAGAAAAATAGCGATTGAGCATGCAAATCACTTCTTTTCCTTTTAAACAATACATACTCTACTGCCTGCATTTCCCCAAAGATACCGCTGCAGCTACACATGGTTGAAGTCTGTTTTACCCTTATATAAGGCAATGTGACAAATGATTTAGGGGGAAGCAATCTCTAATCAGCATAACTTCATACCACGCAGCGCAGAATTATTGTCAATTTAATTCTGTCTTCCCGACACAAAACTCTGAAGTGTTTCTTCCAGTTGAAGTTTTGTAGCTGAATAATAAATAAAAGAGGGTGCCGTACAAGTGCTGCATAATGTAATTGTACCCTCTTTGTTCTTGTCAATCAGCTTTAACACAAGTTAAGTAGTCGTGGATGTCACCGTGATCATATTCATAGTAGACGACTTGCAGTTTCGGTACGGCCGTGCTCTGCGAGAAAGTTCCTTTAATAAAGCACGGGCGGGGAAGGTTTCAGGTGCTTTATAAAACTTTGACTTCTCTCCCACTACAAGGCAAGAAAGCACAATAATGCATGCATGAATTGCCAATAAATCAAAGGGCTGCTTTTTTTTAATTCCTATTTTGACATGTACATACATAGCATTTTTAAGAGATAGCTCCGAGGTAGCTTTTCAGTCCTTGATCAGATCATGAATTTAATTAATTCAGTGTAGACATGTCATAGATTTAAACCCTTTAGAATTACATTTTTAATACAGATCTAACATTTAATGTCCTTTTTCATTTTTTTCTTGAGAAGTAAAAAAAATCCTTTAATACTCTAGTAGCAATTTTTTCCTCTTATTATAAGACTGTGGCTCCCTCCTAATTATGTGGCTGCAAATTATTTACTGTAGTTTTAAATTAAGGAAGGAGACAAGTAATCCAGTGTAAAAAACACTGTTCCAACTTCAAGAAGAAATGAGTGTATGTGTTTAATTTCTCTTTAGGCATACAGCTGTACAGTCACTGTATAATGGAAGGTTTGAGACAAAATGGTCCCCCACCACCTTACCTCCGTGTAATGCAATTTAGCTTCATTAAATTACTGGAGGGCCAGTTACTTAAGCAGAATATTGATTTTCAGTCTGGGCCATGTTTAACATAATTCTGCGTAGGCAACAGCTAATTCTGCATTTGAATCTCGCACCCTAATGGAATTACCCGGTGCAGTGTGGCTGACCATGGGTGAGCGCGGGCAGGTCTGGGCTGGGGCCGCAGCTCCGGATCCGGCCACCCCTGCCTTTAACCCCTTCCTCCTCCCCTGCCAGCGGCCGCACAGACACATTTCTGGTTCCTTCCGCGGAGCTGCTGTCTTTCATCTGGGGATGTGTAGCCCCGAGCTAGGTTTTGGTACTGTAAAGTATCTGTGGGGCTGCTATATATTCCTTCAGCAGCGGGTATCTCGGTCTATACAGCAACATTGCTGCAGAGAGAAATGGGAAATATGGGATTTCCTTCACTTCCCAACTCCAAATATTTTTTTCTCAACCTAACAATTAAAGGATGGATTTCACTTTAATTAACACGTAATAAAACGAACCAACTATTCAGCAGGAAAGTATGTTCTTTACATTGCTGGCTTGAAAGCTAGTCATTATTTTTATTTATTATTCTGTTTAATGATGAGATACAGTTTACAAGCCATTGAATAATAATAATTTAAAATGGTTCCCTGTGAGTTATAGTTTGTCGGTGTCTTAGAATTTAAATAGTGTGTGGGGAGGAATCGTGGTTATCGCCCACATTAACAGTGGACGTCGCAGAGGGGGCAGGATGCTACCTCGGCAGATGAGACGGTTTGAGTAATGGAGTGCAAGGCCTGAACTTCAAGAATCTCTTGCCCACTGGATCCCCCTAAATTAATCAAAATACCAGTGCACTGAAAACACCAGCTAGCCCTTCAATTGATTTTGGTTTGCATTTTTAAATTTTAGCAACTGAACTGTCCTCAGAGATCTCAGTCCCTGAACCTCCACAGGTACCAAACACTGCTCACTGCTCTTGGCCATTCGGGAACTTTTTTATGGAGTTGGGCTCATAAGGCCTTTTTTTTTTTTTTTTTTTAGAAATCCTGATGCATGGCAGAGAATTGCTTGAGGGCAGCTTAAAATGTTAGCTAGGAAGAGCCTCTGCTTTAAATGAACTTATCATGGCCACTCTTTGGTATGCAGCTCGTGCTCCGCTCAGCTCTCTAAGAATAAATTGATTTAAAAAGTTCTTGCTATGGCATTGGTGCTGTGAGAAGTTGCCTTCATGCTTAACCTCAGCTCCCTGCCCCACCCCGTTGACATCAGTGCATGTCTGTGGACTCTGCTGGTATTTCCATTGATTCAGCTCATGTCCTTGTTCACCTGCGTCTGCTGCAACAGACCCCAGCTGTGGCATGCAGGGGGTCCTGCTCTCTCAGGTCCCCATCCCGGAGCAGGTCATGCTTCTGGAGGAAGGCTGGGGTTGTGCAGAGCCTGCTGCTGCTGCTGTCACCAGACTGCAGAGAGCAGCTGGCTGGGACGATGCTGACAATGTGAATTCCTTGTGCCTCTACCCCTCACACGCTCTTTCCTCGCAAGCACAGTACCATAGTTGGCTGGCGTTTGAGCTGGCTCCGTGTTTCACTCTGGGGGAAAATATGCAATATGCAAAACCAATTTGTCATTGGGAGTCAATAATTGGCATCAGGTGCATTACTTAGCATCCTGTCACGAGTTTGGCATGTCACCTGATAGATAACTCTGTGCCTTTCATGACATTGAAAATAACTTGTTCCCTATCACATACTCACACATGGCCCGTGCTCCTTTGTTACTGACTGTGTGCCCAATATTTGTGCATTTCATAGCTGGTAAAGGAGGGCGGTGCTCCCTTCCCCACATCTTCCCTGTGCTGATCCTAAAAGGGTGGTGCGGATGGACCCATCCGTTTGGATTAGGAGTGGTGAAAGGGAGAGGGCAGGAGATCCCGGGTGGTCCTGCACTCGAGGAAAGGGAATGAAAGCAGCCAAGTGAAATTCTTCCTCTCTCCAGATTTGTGCTCATTTTCCACCACTTTCTATTGCATTGATCTGGTGGCAAGGAGCTCCACGGATTTCAGAGGAGCTACATAGAGAAAGAGGTGTTAGCCACTATATGCAAGGTAGCAGAATCTGGCCATATATAATTAATACAAATATGTGCATAATTTAAGCTGCCCCAGGAAAGCCTTAAATTACATGATAACCATGCAGACACTGGCCTAGGAAGGAAAACATGGGGAGTCTCTATTAGTGAAATTAATTATATGTAAGATTGTCTTCAATAACCATGTGGGAATGATTAAGTAATCAGTCAAATAAAAGATTTAATAACAAATTCCCTATCAATTATACAAGAACACCCAGTAAAAATTAAGTAAAAATGATTTTCAACGCATTAATATTAACATTAACAGTACTGAAAATATTATAACATAATTAAGTGTAATTTCTTGTAGCAAAACATACTCATAATAGCAAAATAAACAAGCCCCTGAATAGTATTTCCTGAGGAAACTCAACAGCTCGAGACGTGCCACGGCGGTCGGGGCGTCCGGGGGAGGCTGGCTCAGGCGCGCGCCTGCCAAGCGTGGGAAATGGGGCTGGGGAGGTGGCGGGTGGCAGGCACGTGCTGGTCACGGCTGCCTCCGGGCAGCAAAAGAGGAAGAAAGCCAGCACAGCAGGTCTGCCAAACCAGGGCTGAAACACACTGGAGGTCTGGAAGAACTTTGGTCGCAACCACAGCTACACCGAACGCCAGTTCAGTGTTTCTGATCCAGCCATTTCTGGGGGGTTTTCTGGGTCTACACGTACCTCGTTTCTTTTATTCCTCTTATTACTGAACCAATAAATTTTACTCTATCCTTACTATCACCCCCTGTGCCACTAGGGATCAGAGCTATCTCATCTATTGCAGCTTTCTGAGAGTTACATGCCAATTTGAGGCTCTACATCCAGGATATTTCCATAGATGGAGATAAGGAGATATTTGAGCCACCTCTTCCATGATGATATTAATTGTTCTGTGGAGGTATCTACTTCTCTTTATGTTTTAGATGAGTAACTTTGGTTAGAAATCTAAATTTTTTACTTGGCTGAAGGTCAAGGTGAAAATACACATCTGATAGAGTGGTCCAGAGCTCACTGAAGTCGATGAGAATATTTCTATTAACTTTAGTGGGTTTTAAACACAGTTACACTGCAATTTCCTAAAGGTAAAATGCTCTGGTTGCACTGTAGGAATAGCTGTTGTGGGCTGTATTAATAATCCGCCTGGTCCAATATCCTGTCTCATTGGCTATCAGTTGGTGCATAAGGATGGAGCTAGGAACAGGGGGGCATGTAGTGAGACTTTCCTCGTCTATTTTCCCACCTCCAACAATCTGCATCTCGGGGACTTCCCCAGCCAGAGGTTGTATTTAACAGTCTGTGAAGGACCATCTACCTTGCAGAAAGTGTCCAAAAGCAATGAAAAAGAAAGAGATCAGCCAGAGTTTTATGTTTGTCCTAACCTGCATCTTTTTTTTTGTTTATTTTTCCAGTGGAAACAATAAAGTAGTGGGATTTGATCTAAACACTCCTATGCAGCTAAGAATGGGCAATATTTTCTGAGGTCCTTTACAATAAGATCCAATTGAACTAATTAATAGATGTTGAAAGAGGTAGATTTTATTCCTAGATAACTGTAGAGGTAGAATTTGTCGAAATATTTCAGTGTGAAAGACAACCTTTCAAATGAGGAGAGAAATTGTGTGTATTTTTTTTAAGTGTGTTTAGTAGAGACAAAGAAAGAAAATAATCAAGAAAATCTGTCTTGGTACATTCGAACAGTTTTACAACAAATCTATATTAGTACTTTCTGTTTTTCTCATAAAACCACATTTTTGATTAGATGTAGTAGGGTACAACAATATGAAATAAGGAAGGGCAGTGAATGTGTTTTTCTGTAGTAACCATGCTCTTGTTCCTGCACCATGGCCTGGATACTTTTTTTTTTTTTCTCTCAAAACCAAACAGAAAATTCTTTACACCCCTCTTGCAGTGATTGCTAAATGGAAAGGAATTGACATGTATTTGGACTTGCAAAATTTTATTTATATGCAATATTTTACAGGCAGCAGCTCAAGGGATAATTGCACTTCTGAGTAATAGCTAATTAGTAAATATTCTTGAGTTATGTATGTGTTCTACTAAGTTGCTTTGAGGTCTTGAATCTAGAGAGTGCTGTAATATTTTCAGCAAGGGTATATAGTTAAAATACAGGGAGTTTCTTTTTCTTTTTATCAAAATCTGAGAAATAACCTGCCAAACCAATCTTTCTCTCCCAGGAGTCTCACAGAAGGCCTGGATGTTAATTGCATTTAACCTAAAACAGCAGAGCATTTTTTTTCCTTTATACAATAACTAATATGTAAACTACTGTTGCACTTTGAAATTACTTTCACTTAAATTCTATTATTGAAGCTCCACAGTGGAATATATCCAGGGTCCATTTCATTAAAAAAGACTAATTATGCTGGAAGTGTGCATTGTACATGCCAGTCTTCTGGTATGACTGAGGAATGAGCATCCAAGGGATGCAACATGCTCACTTGTCCTGGTATTCCTCAGAAAGGTTTGTGTGAGGATGCAGCTGAGGCCAGAAATGAAATTCTGATTCATAATGAAACAACACTTTTTCCCCATAATGTTGGGAATTTGCATGGACTGGTTGAAGGCTAAGGCAGTGGGAATACCGACCTTATCATCTCCACTGATAAAAAAAACAAACAAGCAAAAGACAACACTGCAACACCAGACCAAAGCATGGCTCACTCTTCCACTGCATGGCATTCTAATATCCTTTATATTTATTTATACAGACATCCCAAAAATGCCATAAATTTTGTGTTGGAAACACAATAAAAAAAGACCTTGTGTAACAAAAACACAAACTGGCAAGATGACTGTTGGGTTTGTTTGTAGGATGACAAATGTTTGATATGCCTGTGAAGGTTTCCTCAATTTTTGGAAATCAAAATTTCCAAATCCAAATTAAAAAAAAAAAAAAAAAAAAAAGGATTTGGAAATTTTGGTGTAGCCACCAGCCCCAACACCAGCATCCAGGAGTGGCAGTACTGGGAGGCAGTGCTGTGCAAGGAGGAAGAGTTGCTTGGGGTTTTGTTTGCAGATGTCCAAAACCTCTCATTTCTGATCTCCAATATGGGATTTTCAGAGCCTGCCAGGGCATGGGCAATGGGCACTGGGGAGGGGGCTGTGCCGTGTCCTGTGGGAGATGTGGGAGATGTGAGCTGGCACACAGGGGTAGGGGTTGCTTTGTCTGCCTGAAATCTCACCCTTTTGGAGGAGCTGCCCTGCTCACAGGCTTTTCCCCCATCTCCTTGGAAACAACTTGTTTAATTAGTTGTGGGATGAGTCAAGTCTTACTGATGCTGAGCTTCTTGCTCTGTTCAGGGTGAAATGCACCAGGGGTGTTGAGCAGGAACCTCTTCAATCTGCTTAGGATTGTAACAGCTTTTGTTTGCTACTCGTTCTGCTCATGTCTTTGATGGAGCATAAAAAGGACATATTATGGCATGTCTAAAAGTTTGCTTGTTGATGTTGGACCATGTTATTAACTCTCCTGACAACTGGGGGGTCGATCCTTGGCCAAGATTTTGTCTATATTTTTGTCCAATTTTGTCTATAGGCATCAGGGCTTGAAACTGCAGCCTGGCTGGCCCTCCGTGCCACCCTCTTGCTGCCAGAAGTAACCATTGCACTGACAGCAATGCTCAATTCATTCCACCTTACACGTTTATGCATCCATGAATTTGGCATAAAAGCAATGTCATTTCCACACCAGCCCCCACCCCCAGCCCCAAATTGGGACAGAGAAAAATAAATACTTAGCACAATGAAGTAGCCCATGAAATGAACACAGTCAGTCCACTCCCCAAATAAAGTCCATTAAAACACTGCAAAAACATTGAAGTTCATAACATGATGGTTTGTGTTTCATTAGTAAGGTGCTCCTGCCAAAAATGTAGGACCCTTAGAACTTGTTGGCACTGAAAGAACAACTGACCTTGTGCTGTACCGTAATAACTTCTTATTCTATAATCCATCTTCCCCAAACAGTTTTGTTTTGCCCTGGATATGTGAAGCCAGGGAGTTTCGGGGAGGAACTTTCCCTCTGGCCCTGACAGCAGCTGCAGCCCCCATAGCCAGTTGGTGCTGCATGGGGATGTGGGATGCTGCTGTCCAGGAGGATACAGAAAGGGGGCACAAACAAAAGAAACAGCCTGGAGTGATGGAGCCTGGGAAGTGACAGAACATCCTCAGGGACAATTTGTAGGGGTTTTGGCTCCATGTAGGAGGCTGGGAGGGGTGCTTGTTGTCCTGGGTGGAGGAGAGGCAAGGCATCCTTCACACAGGAGTAAGAGGACCTCAGAAAAGGTGAAATTTCTGTTCACAACTCCTAATGTTTCTATGAAAATAATACAGGCTAAACTCCACTTGTAGTACAAGGGTAAATTTGCTTCAAACAGATTAATGGGGCAGGGATAATTTTTTGTTCTGTACAAGAACAGGGTTTAGACGAATCTGTGTCCTGCATATTACTGAAATAATAATAATAATAACAACAATAATAATTTATCATATTTATTATTGTTTAATAATAATAATAATAATAATAATAATAATAATAATAATAATAATAATAATAATAATAATTTTTTGCTAGTGTGAAGATAGATGAATATGAATTGCAACTCTTTAAGCCTTCAACTCTTTACCAAGGGAAGTAAAGCAGCAATTTCTGTTGAATTGTCTGGGTAAAAATAGCCATCTAGCTTAGTAAAAAAATAAAACACAAAATTATCAGTGGACCCTACTTTCTAAAATGTTTGTCTGGTGAACAGCATAGTGGGATACAGTATTCAACTGAGAGCCATCAACAGCGTGAAGGATGCCTTAGTATATTCTGCACGCTCTCAGCATTATCTAAATAATCTGAATGTCCTGATCCATTGATTTGTGCATTATGCTCATAAAGACATTACATTTGAACTTGATATGAAATAAAAGGATTTGGTCAGTCAATAACCTTCAAGAAAGCCCTTCAAAGATTTTATAAAGGGGTCGCTGACCTGTACACTGAGATGGGACCTCTGCTGTCCAGGGAGAGACCTCTCCGCACTTGGTCTGTGAACCTGCCCTCTGCCTCTCTCCCAAAGCACCACACAAAGCAATAACTTATTACAAGTCAGAGTTTTCAATTGTGCATACAAGGAAAAAAACATCAAAACAATGCAGCTGAAAATAATCCCCTTTAGAGAGGAGATTATGTTTTATTGTTTCTTTTACCAGGTGTACAGTGCTCAATATTTAAAATGATTGTGCTGAATGTACAGGCTTAGCAGGCTGCTCTTTGCCTCTTTCACACACTTAGCTAGCAAGGAGCCCATTCTGGCGCTGCATTTCTGAGGAATTTATCTTTCTTCAAAAAAATGAACATAGATTTGAAATACCCGTATCTCAAGTGGAGACGGCAAATGACAAACAGTTCACTTGCTGGCCTTTACAAACAATTCCCTTGGTGGCTTTGGCCACACAAAGATTTGGGGGGGATTATTTCTGAACATGACCTCCTCCGTAGCAGGTGTTACCCCAAACTCAGTCAGAAATATTACTGATCTGACCGAAACCCGGCTTAGAAGAGCCAGTACCTAGCCCCAGGTTTGGCACTGTGGCATCCAGCCTCAGTGGGACTGAAATACAGGTCAAAAGCCGGCAGTCCGAGTCTTTGTTTAAACAAGTTCTGTTTGTGAGATTTTGCTAGGTCAGACTGGTGGAAAGCTTGATCCTACTCTGGGGTTAACAAAAACATTATCCCATAGATGTAAGACCACAATATTCTCTTATTCAAGCATGTGCAGCCCCTGTCCTGCACTGACTCGTGTGCTGGTAGCATCCGTCAGCACAACGCCTGTGCACGGCTGGAATTTGGGGCACCGCCGAGACAAAGGAGTTTGTTTGTAATCAGAATTCCCTTCATGAAGACTGTGATTTATAGACATTTCTAAAAGCAGAAGTACTCTGTGCCATTATTTAAAAGGCTAGACTTCTCGGAGTTATTTATAAATACCAATACAACAGAAACAGTTTCTAACTTCAGGCAGAAAGACACTATTCATCATGTAATTCAGTAGGAAAATAACAGGTCTGTCGGAAGTGGCAGCAAAAGGATAGCATGCCGATGCAGAATCTCATCTCGATAAAACAAGTGGCATTTTCCTTTTTTGAAATCAAATTGCAAAATGTAAAATAAGTAGATATAAACAGCCAGTCGTCCCAACACCATTTTTTTTCCTGGTCAAACCATGCAAAAAAAAAAAAAAACTAAAACTCACAATGGAGCAACTTCCATTTTAGATCAGTTTCTCCTCCTCTCGCATGGTCTATTTATTTTTATTGGTTTGTTTCTCATTAAATCCTTCAATTACTCTGCAGTGTAAAATGGTGAAATTATTGGCATGTGCCACTTTCATCATGTATTTGAGTTTGCTTATTACACTTGCAGAAAATGCTTGAATGGTATTAGGCTCTGCTGTGGATTGAGACAGAGTTAATAAATATTATTTGGTGTTTTTTCCCTGAGAAGCACTGCTTTTCTTGATTGTTTTTTACAGTTGGATTGGGAATATTGATTTATTCACCACTGTTACAATAATTGTATACAAGGAACAAAAAATGCAGAGGTAACATTTCATCAGCTCAAACAGATTAATTAGTTGTAGTAGATTAGGCACAGTGTTACACAGAAAGATTTGCATTTAGAGGAAGAAAAAAGTTTTTCTTTTTTTTTTCTATTTTTTTTTAATCTTAAAAAAAAGGCAAGAGAATTTAATAGAGATGTGATACACTGAGCTGCTTGGCTTATTATTCAATCAGTGTTTCCAAATGAGTATTAAAGGGCAACTTTAAATATTAACTCTTCTTTCTAAAATAAAAGTACAGTGTAATTGTTGAACACATGGCATGGGGAAATCCCTGTTTACAGTACTTGTATAAGAAAAGTTAACTCAGTTTTGCATCTTAAAATTAAAATTGAACCCAAATTATAAGGCAGTGTATTGCAGAAGCAAACACAAGTAAAAATCTGAATTTACTATTATTTATTAGGGCAGCATGGAAGCAAAGATGTTGTTTGTATTTTTCTCTTTGTGCGCAGAATTAAGGAGAAGCCTTACCTCTCTGAAGAGGTAAATACTACCATCTTTTGTGCGAGGTTAGCTTCGCCGTGGTACAGAAAATTATTCATTAAAGGTTATGAGGCATTAACAAGAGTTTAAAAAGTGTCCTGGTTGTTCCCTATTTGACCCCTTCCTGCAGGGAATTGAAATTTCCCAGTGCTCTGGACCACTGACACCATGAGGGTAATTAAGCAATTTTCCCCAAGGTTTCAAGTTTTAACATCTTTCAGTATTGAAATAAAGAAGAAAAACATTTTTTATCACTCTCACATTCTATAGAAATCTACAGAGAGCTACACAATGGGCCTTGCCTGACATGCTGATTTTCTTTTTAAACCATCTGTTAAATCATCCTGGCTTGCAACATATTAGACATTATAAATGCCCCTAATTTTTCAAAGCAGTGCACAAGGATTCAGCTGCTTGACTTTCAGTTTATACCGCGCTATCCCACCCCAGCCATTGAGAGACATTAAACATACAGAGCCAGTTTCACAGCTCGGCTAATGCCGCTTTTTTGTCAGCCTGGCAATGCAGAGCATCTTTCAATCTGGCTTAAAGGGCCACTGGAGGCATTCACCACCACCGCAGCATCCTTGAGCGGCACCGAGCTGCCACGGCCCCCCCAGAACATCCTCACAGTGCTGGTGCCCACACGGCCCCCACCTGCCTCGACCCCATGTCCCATCCTGTCCTGCTGTTGCTCTCCGGGGAGCAGGGCAGCGGGTGCCGGCTCCTGCCTTTCTCCAGCACCCTGGGGTACATTTGTCCCGCTCTGGGAGGAGAACCAAAATCTGTGAAATTGTGCTTGCAGCCGGTGCCTGGCAGGGAATGCCAGATCTGGCCCCCGGGACCGATGCTGGGGCTGGGTGAGAGCTGTCCCACGGGGCTGTGTGCCTCACACTGGGGTTTTGCAAAATCCATGGTGCGGGAAGGATGCTTGGGGCACCACGTGGCCCATGCCGCCGGGAGCAGGAACACGGTGCAACCCCCTTCCCGCTCCATTACATTTATCTTCTGACTCCTGGTAGCTTTTTTTTTCCCCAATAAATTCATCTGTCATGTGAATTATAATTTGGTGATTTGCCACTGTGTGTGCCGCCCCTGTCTGGATGCTCAGGGAAGATAAAGGCTGCCCACCCTGATCTGTCCTCCCAACCAGCACCTAACACCTAATGCTGAGAAATGCTGCAGCTTCAGATCACAAATTAAGGTCCTTATCAATACTGGGAGACATTAAAAAAATAATAATAATAAAAAAAAGGTCAAGGAAGGTTAGGCTTCAGATATAAAAACACTGGCAGTGTTCCCCTTAATCCTCACCATTTTTCAGAATGGAAATATGGAACGTCATTATGGAACTGTGCATGCTGATTTCTCTGCAAAGTTCCCTGCAGAATCCCAGGGAGGAATTGATAAAATGATTTCTCTTCAGCTGCAGGAGAGATGACACCTGACGTTGAGGCCTGTCGAGGCCCCAGCAGGCCCTGGGCTGCTCGGGGAAATCTCCTGTTGGCCGCAGCCCCGTGGCAGTGGCACCAGCACCGTGCTGCTGCAAGCGAGGAAAGCGGGGCACACAAGGAGTTTGAAAGACTTCCTGACCACATGCCAGGTATTTCAATGAATGGACTTTTATTGCTATCCAAGGGCCAGTCTGGCAAGTGAATGACAAAATGTGGTCATGTTTGCTCTGGCTTCTGCTACAGCAACCGACTTCCTTTTTTTTTTTGCCCTGATTTGTAGCCCTACATATTGGGCCCGGTGCTCCTGGGCATTTTGTGAACAGGGGCAAGAAGGTGCTTTGGGAAACTGCAGCGAAGGAAATGAGTTATAATCATCTCGTCCCCCTCCACATGATGGATTTGCAAACTTTTGCTTAAAGTTTGTTTCATGCTGCTGTATTTATCCTTCAGATATCTCTTTCTACTAGACAAGCAACAAAATATTCCAGCTGCTATGAAAGATAATCATTAAAGTGATCTAACTCCAAAGATCAATAACATCTCTGCAGGATCCTTCTAGGGTTTCTCTGACATCTGCTGTCTTATTAAAAATCATATTAAAAGACCCTCTTCAGGTCTTTTTATGGAGCAGTATATATTGAACATTTGTTAATCTGAACAATTCTTGATGAAATAACTGCATAATAAAGAAGGGGTATATGTATGCTTACATATATTTAGGCAGATAATGTCAGTATCACATTATAACAACTAGGAAGTGATGCATACTTCAGAAGAGAGACACATTTAGTCTAAAAATGATCATATTTTTTCATATTTGCATATTTAATTATATTTACATTAGTGTTTACTTTTTTTTTTTTTTTTTTTTTTTTTTTTTTTTTGGCAAAATAGCAGAAATCTGGTGTTAGGAAAGAGCATTCTTTGTGGCTGTTCCCTACCTGATCCCACTGGGATCTACTGGGCTCCTAGGAGCATTTGGAAACACAGCTGAGGACATGAGACAGAATACTGGACAGAAAATTTCCCTCATTCACTGCAATTCTTGCACTCCTGTATCAAATTTTCTTATCAGAAATTTTAATTCATTTAAACCCCTGTTCTGGTGAGTAGCACAATGAAACACTCTTCTTGTTTAACTCCAGTGCTGATAGCTAGAGACACCCTACGTTTTGTGACAATAACCAGGCACTGATTCTCCAGCCATTTGAAAAGGACACAGCAGTTTGAAGGCCAAGATCCAGTAATACAACCATGAAGCACTCTTCTGCAGGGAATTAAACTGGACAGTGATGGTATTTTGAATTGCTTTTGTTTCCTGTAATGAAGAAAGGCTACTGCACGTCTCAGGTCTGTTAGTGTTTGTCTTCTTGGATAAGCAGCTGCAGACTTGGGCAGGTGGTTGAACCACGAGAAATTAGCTGAATTGGAATATTTTCTGACTAAAAGATATGTTAATGAAAGATCAGGATGAAGAAAGATAGGTGAGATCAAAAATGCAGGGAGAGCCAAATCCTACATCAAGAGTTGTCTTTGCTCAGAGATAAAACCCATGGCAGAACAACTTCTACTTTTATGGTAGCGCAATAGGACACTGCTAGAAAATGGTTAAAATATGCTCTGGAAAAAAAGAGGCTGTGGCTCTGAAATACTCGGTGAGCAGATTTGCTTCAGAAATCAATGACATTTTTACCTAATCACTTTTCAAACAAGAAACTACATTTTCGATTAAATCTTGTGCATGGACACAAGACTCCAGCTGCTTTTCAAGCTAATCAAGTGTTACACTTAAGACACAGGAAAATATTGTATTTCATTTCTACATCTTCTTTGTTCGTGACAAAGCTATAAAATTTCTGCTTTTTCAGCCTTACCACTCTTGCAGCCTTTGGATCTCTGTGCACCTGTGAAGGTGTTTACTCAGCTATGAACACAATTATGACATGCAATAACAGTTGCCTTTCAAATAAGCATCTGGAAAACCAGAGGTAGAATTGGTTCAGACAGTGGCAGAATTTGGAAAGATTGTTAATGATAAGAACTCTAATTTCTTCCCATGCAAGATTTTTTAAACAAGTTTTTTAAGCAATTGAATTATTTTAACTTATTAACGTTGTGTCCTTCCTGCAAATTAACACAATGACTGATATTCATGTATAAGGTTTGTTAATAACAATATTCAATATTCCCTGAATGTTCACAGAATCGTTCTGATGGATTTTAGGTACTTTTAGTCGCATGTCAGTGGTGTTTGTGGGCGGATGCCTGGCTGTAATTCAGTGGGCAGGGCTTCCTTCCCATTCAGGCTGGCCCACCATGGGGGCACTGTCCTGGAGAGAGGTTCAGATGGGCTCTGCTCTTGGAGATCTGTGGGGAGAGGCACTGCTCTGCACCCACTGAATGGGAATTTTGTCCCCTCGAGGAAGCCCAGGTACTAGACGTGAGCATCAGAGGGTGGGCTCAGAGAGCTGGGGAATCATTCCACATTGATGCCATTTCCCAGACAGATTTCCTCTGTCTGGGAAAAAAGAAAAAAAATCAAACCTTACTGGCAAGAGGCACATGTTTGTCTGAAAGACAATCAAGCCAGGTTCTGTAGTAACACTATAAGTATCTGTTTTTTTTTTGTTTTGTTTTGTTTTGTTTGTGTTTTTTTTTTTTTTTTTTCCAGCTTTTGTTGGTGGTGATTTATATCCAGAAATTGGCTAAGAAGAGGAAAGGGAAAGCTGGGTATAAATCATGAAAAGTGGGAAAAAGAGTTCTCCAAGGAAACACAGAAGATGCCCTCCAAACCTGTTCCCGTTCCCAGGGTCATATATGCAGTAATTCAAGGAAATCCCCTGACAGTCTACTGGAAGAGCTGCAGAAGTGCATCTCGGACTGAGGTCCTGGTGATGAGGCTGGTGCAGGCAGAGAGGCTGCTTGGAGGCTGGGCAGAGGCACGCAGCCTCTGGTGCCTGCCAGCCTCCATGAGGGACAGGGGCAGACGGCGGTGACAGCGGGTTGTCACCAGCCCGATGGGTCAGGACTCAGCTGGAGAGATGCTGTGGCAGAGCACAGGGCGGTGAGTATCGAGCATGTGAGGTCGTGGCTGAATGCCCTGGAACTCCATAGGAAAAAAGAAACACAAAACAACAAACAAACAGACAACCCCCCAAATTTCCAAAGAATTAAAAAGAGAAGTGGAAAAGACAGTGGTTTGCAAAGCAGCCGTGAAGAGGATTTAAAAATACAGGCAGGAGTTTTGCCCAGCTGTACAGGATAAAACTGTAAGTTCAGCAGAACAGAGCAAAGCTGGTATGGAATAGTTTTAAATGTCTTTTCCCTCATAACTAGATTATTCAGTACAATGTCATTTGCTGCCACTGACATTTTCTTTAAAGTCATAAAGGCCTACATAGTAATAAAAGGGCTCAGAATAAAATTAGGAATATCATGTATAAATTATCTTTAACCTTAGCTTCATTTGGACTGTGACTTTTTAGACCTGATCAATTTTCATGAAACTATCCACATAAAACTGTGAAAAAATATTTGATCCTTGGCTCTCATAAAGCTCCTGTAACAAGCCTGGTACTTTCTTGATACTTAATAGTGCTGTTGGTGTCTGTCTCTCTGGGCAATTCTATAAAACCAGGGATAACATCTGAGATTTAATGCAATTTCTCAGAGCATTGTTATGGAAAACATCTACCCAGATATGTGCATTTTACGTTGTTTGTGAGCAGAGCACATCTGCCAACTTTCCTGCTCAGACTGAAAAAATGCTCAGATAACTTCAGGTGTGTTGTTCTCCTCCTCATTTCTGAAATACAAGTTCTGCTGAGACTTTTAAGGTTAACTTTTCAATGAAGTCCCTTTGACAGTAATGGACTTGTGGTAGGGAAAGGCTCCCTACCACTAGGAAAAGCTCCTAGTGTGTTTTGCGAATAGAAATGGACATTGGATCATGCAGCATGCCTGGTATTTCAACAACAACAACAAATACTTTTATATCTGAATTATATTGCTCTGCATGGCCTTTAAAAAACCTTTTCTAAATGATCTCACATAATGCAGAGGAACCTGCAGAAGAGGTGGAGGCACCTTTGAACCATGGGCTGATATTTGCTCTCTGCCCGATGGAGAATTAGTGGACAAAATATCCCATCAGCCAAAATCAGTGCCCAGTGGTAGTGGATGAGAAGGTTAATCATGGCCCAAGGAAGGATCAAAATGCAAGTTTTAGTTCAACTCTGTGTCTCCTCAATGCCCTTATGTTCTGCATTAATGTCCTCCTGAGCTCCAGTGCTTTGTGCTGTCCTGTTGTCCCCCTAATACCACTTGCCATGCTTTGTTCAGCTTTGTAATAAGAAATAGTTAAGAGCTGGATGGTAAAGTGTCCGGGTCAACATTGTTTACATGCATCATATTTATGTAGTAATAGAAATTCCTGGGTTGTATATTTGGAGAGCCTGACAGCAGGATAAAAGTTAAATGCTAAGAACTGTTGTTCGTTTCCTGGAAAAGAGACTTCTGACAGAAAAGAGGAAAAGCACATAAAGGAAGTTCATTTCATATATTTGTAGTTAAAAAATGGCAATCATATTTTTAAATCTCGTTAAGTCAATCATGTCCTGTTCCATATCCCCATTCAGGGCCAGGCATGGTGTTGTGGCTATAGGACTGACCTTAGAGAGGGCAATCTCTACAGCAAAATTCAGCTGTCCTGTGCAGTTGTGGGCAAAGCCTTTAATCTTGCTGGGCTTCAATCCTGCAGCCCTGAAACAGGAGTGGCATGGCCCTGCCTCAGTGCTTAGTGTGGCCATCTCCATTAGTCAAGGGAAAATGCTCCAGTTTTGTGGAGGTGGGGGCACACAGGGTTATAGGAACATGGGCCAAAGTGATAATATGAGATTCTTTTACAAATGAGAGTCAGAAATACTTGATTTGGCTTATACTGCTGGGTGGAAGGACAGGTGGATGGACAGAAGGGAAGTTTTACTTTGCAAATCATGTCTAAACTCTTCACCTGTACAGGATAGGGTCAGCTCTGCCTATTGCATCTACATCATGCTATAAATTGGCTTACTTTTCTTGTACACTGTCTAGGATGAACGCAGGCTCCTACCTGGACATAAAATGCTCTTTTCCTCGTCAGTCATTAGGTAACTTCATTTTCTGCCTGTTACAGAAATGTCGGGCTTTCTGCCCACTGCTAATTGGCAAAGAGCAAAACTGCTCTGCAATGATGGATCTGTCTTCCTGTGGGCTGAAGCAAACTCATTCCATCATCAGATTAAGCTCAATCAAAAGACGGGGCTTTCCCTTATAGTTTGGAGCCCCCTAAATCATCGATACATTTGCATAGCAGTCCTCGAATGTAGATATGAGTACACTGCAATGAAGTGTGCGAACATATGTTTACATTGCTGATAGCCTTGAACTATAAGTTCTGCTGCATATTAATGGCATATTTATGCATGGTAATTTAGCAAGCATGAGTCATTTATCTAATAAAATGTTAATTACTAGTTACTAGGTATATTTATTTACAAATTGCTATGGAAGTTACAATGGAAATTTCATGCTCTGGCCTTTCTTCAAGGAAAAGTTCCCCACCTCTCTTTTTAATAAGATCTTTTCCATGAAATAGACTTTGAAAATTATATGAAGTTGGATCTGCTCTGTTGTACACTGTTTCACACAAGTTTATACAACAGTAAGTCATGTTCTAGCTGCTCTGCTGCTCAAATACAGGGTGAGAACCTCTGAAAGATAAAAGCCCTCCCAAAGGATCTGATCATTCAATCATTCAAAACAAGTTTGGAAATCTCATATGGAAATTTAAAAAGGTAGTTTACAGTCCCTAATTGCTTTTTTTTTTTTTTCTACTATGCAATGGCCCTGGATAATGGGAATTAGACACCTAACTTCCTAAAGGGCTTTACAGGATCTACTGCAGTTTTATGGTATGAGGAGGTCAGAATTAATGGCTTAGACCCCCAAGGGCTGCACACCCAGTGCTTGCTGGAAATCTTACTCAGGGAGGCTTTGCTGGGGCAGGGATTTGGAGACAGACAGGAGGTGTGAAAGGGGAGGTTAGCAGGAACTGTAGCTCTGCAACTTTATATACCTCAGGCCAGCTTTCCCCTATGGTAATGCTGTTCCAGCTCTGAGGTGCTGTAGGGTTGGGGATTTTGGATTGCATTTTCCAGTTTCCACAGACCTCTCAAATTTATGGCACAGGGTTCCCATGCACTCTCTATCTTGCCAAGTGGAGGGGCCCTTGTAGTAGCAAATTTTTTAGGTTTCCCTGCTGAAAATGATCCACTGTCCAAAAGAAATCTTCCGATTCTGGGGAAATACATCATAAAGAATCATGAGCATCTCTAAATATGGCAATGCAGATGCACATTTTTAAGGAAACCCTGCATCAGAGTAGCAGAATTATTGCAGCAGAATGAAATTTTTCATGTTTTATAGCATTGGTCCAACAGCATTATAACTTTACCCTCTCCAGACTTCAAATTCCTATTTTTATAAAATGTTGATGCAATTTTAGGTTTCTATAGGACATGGGTTGGCAGTTGCTAACCATTATGGCTAAGCTACTCTATGCATTTTGCAGTCATATTTATAGAGATTTAACTTGCAAAATGTTCAGCACTTAAACAATCTCATTGGCTGTGTAATAAGATGTTTCAGCCCAGTGAAATACTGCTTTGGCAAGTCTAACACTTTTTATTATGACCCTTCTTATTGCTGGCATTGTGTTGCTCAAAGTAGAACTGCAGGAGTAGATGAAGCTGTTTCCAGCAATGTAATATTGGGTCAATTTTTTTTTTTATTTTTTTTCCTTTTGCTTTGGTTCTGGTGTCGCCTTTAACAAATGTACTGTGCCTCTTAATGTGCACCCAGGGTCCTGTGAAAATGCTGTGAGAAAGTGCTTATCCATGGTAGTTTGGATGCAGTGCAGCATGGTAGCACGAGCCAAGCACTGTCCCATTTTGTGCATCTGAGTCCTTGCATGCTCTCAGGTGGGACGTTGGCGTGATTCCTGCATGTACTTTGAAAATAAGGATACTCACCCAGAGGTTTGGGTGCAGAGCATAGTTTGGGGTGTGCATATAGCGGTTGTGCACTTTGCAAACACTTCCTAGAAGCAAAGAGAATTGGACAGAAAAAAGGTATCTGGAGGCAGTGAAAATTATACACAAATACATGAGCCTGGCCAGCAAAGCTTATGATGTTCAAAAGGGATGAGCCTGTTGAATTTCATAAGTTGTCTCTGTTCAGAGTAAATTTTTTATATATGCACATACATATATGGCATATAGAATTTTTGGGATGGGAAAGAGTTGTGCTTTAACCAAGGCAATTATTTTTATTTGGTCTTGTTCCTTGGATATCAAGGGAAGAACTGTGCTCTGAGAAAATGCATAGTTTGCATTGAAAATCTTCCCACACATCCCATATTCTGGCTTTTTGCTCCCTGCCTGTTGTATACCAGATATACTGTGATCATTTTACCCTTAAAAAAAGCAAAAAAACAAACGATGCGGGAGCCTAAGCCTCCACATTTTCCTTTAGCACAGACAGGGCTTCAGAAATTAGAGTGTCCTCACTGGGCTTCAGATACAGTAGAGGGTAAAAGATTTCAAAGGCAGCTTTAATGAAAGAGAAATACTGAAAGAAAGAACACAGAGAGCAGTGACACTATAGTTCTGCTAAATTTTACATTTAAACTAAGGGGCTAATCATAATTTATTCTGTCAAAGAAATGACCTATAAGTAAAGAAGACAAAATTTGGCTTGATGATTAAAGACTTTAAGAAATATTCTCTATAGTTATGTCAGTACTGCATGGTACTCTATACGTAATCTAAAGCAGTGCTTGAGATTTCTCCTAATTATATTTGGAGCCTGGACCATAGCTTCCTTGGGGAAATGTATGGTGTTGTAGTGATGTGGCAGCTTCTCTGCACAGCCACTTCTGATGGTACGTCTGAGATAAAGTGCTTTCTTTTTAAACACTTTCATATCTGGGGAGTGGTGAGGGATGCATGGGCTGTGTGAGGTGGGTTTTCTGAACAGGTGACTGGCAAAAATACACAAAACTATGCTGGTAGAGGAACAGGAGGCTGGTTTCAGCTAGTGCTTCCTTTGCATCACTACAAAAGTCATTGCTTGAAAGAGTATGATTTATTTATTTTTATTATTTTTGTATTTACAGTTCTGCTTGTCCACAGATAAATGTGTGTGGAGTCCCAGGGCAATAGGAAACTGAAATTCTTAAGGCATCGTGGTTCAGCATAAATGTGGACAAACCATCATGGATCACACTGTATGGAGACGTTAACACTGAACAATGGTGTACTCGAGAAAGAGACTGTATTTAAAGCAGTTGGAGCTTTTATAAATTGACATGATGTTCAGGTGCTTGCAAGGCTTTCCAGAAGCTGGAGATTATCCTGACTAGGGAAAGATGAAATGGAGATGACCTCCCTGATCTGCATAGCAGCTCCCTCTTGTGCAATGCCAAGTACATTTGCCACTTACATGTATATCCCCCAAACAAAGAAAAACGACTGTCTATGATGGAGAAATTTGGTTCAAATGAGAAAGTGATTGTCAAAGAATAAAACAAAGCTGAGTCTTAAAATAGTGCTTGTGTGAAAAGATGAAGGCCACTCTAGCTGAAAAGAAATAAACTTATATTATTACATTAAATGATTAAAATCACTCAGAGGTGCTGCCCAGTAAGATTCATTCAAATTCACTAAGCAATATCAGATTAATTTTTCCTCTGTTAATTGAAAGAGAAATGTAGATTATTTTGCTTTTTTCCTTGAATAAAACTAGTAAAAAAGAATCTTTTTGGTTAGTAGATGTTCTTTCAGGAGGGATTATATTTCTATAAGGACTACATTTAGTTTATTATCTTTGTACAGAGGATAAGAATAAAAACAAATGTATTGCAAGCATGTGACCATTCTGAAGGCTTAAAAACAAGCAAAAAAATAAAAACCAAACCCACAAACATTGGGAGTAGTTTTGTTGTTGTTGTTGTTGTTGTTTTTGGTTTTTTGTTTTTCTGTTTCCAAACAAATTCATGTCACTAGTTTCAGTGTGGCATATTTGTCCCTAATGCGGCATGAATACTAACCTGCAGGCACTTTTTACTCAAGTCACCAGTCTGCTCCCACTGATGTCCATATAGGAGGATGAGGATGTGAAGTCTGCATGCAACTGAAAAGATTTTTAATAGGAGCAGATGGGACTCCAGGAGACCTCACATTAGAGAAATCTCCTGCACAGAGTTTAAAACATTCTTCATATTTATTTCATGTTCTACACCTTCATCTGTCTTTTTTTTTTTTTTTTTTTTTTTCAGGCCCCCTGTCCAGATCCCAGGCAGCTCCTGGTTTCCCAGGGAGTTAAGCCTTTGCAGTAACACTGGTGTGGTTGCTCCACCCAGGGCTGCTGCTCAGAGCCCTGCAGATACTCCTGCTGTGTCCCCTGGCTCTGCCATTGCCCTTTGTTATGGACTCAGGCATGTAGGGTCTCAGATAGCCTCTAAGTGAGGCTAAATATAAATGGTGAGCATCAGTATATCACAGGTAGACAGAAGGTTATATTTCATTTGGAACTGGAACTTCCTAGGAAGGTCCTGCTGAGGTACAATTTCTTATGACATTAGCCTTTCCACCAGCCTTCCTCTGCAAAAAGGGGTTCTTAAAAGCTGAGATATTTTTCCCCTTTGAGCCTGTCCTCACTGTACTGAGGTTTGTGTTCTGTGTGAGAGCATAGCACCTTGTGTCTGCCTCTTGCTCTGGGGATGCCCAAGTTTCTGACAGGCACTATAATCTCCAAGCAAAAGTGTATATTGAAGTGCTGGTCTTTACCGAGTCCTGGAGATGTTCCCAAAAGGATCATTTTTTATTTTTTTTTTTCTTAAGAAGATTATCTTAACTTTGGTTTGATCTGCAGGCACTGAATTTACTTTGAGTTTGTTTTTCTTAATATTTTTTTCTTTCTTAAATTGTATTTTACTTTCAAAAACTCAAAATCACACAAACCCTGAATGCTATCTGCACCCCTGTTTTGTATTTTGCATTTGAAATATGTAAATAGCAGGTGTTCCAAAGAGAATATAATTGTTTTACTATATGCCAGTGGTTTCCCCCTGTTTATTGGTATCAAATTTTCAGCAGGTCCATTCCTACAATCCTGAAACTGAAATCAACACTTAAGGCTCATTACTCAAATGAAATAATTATTTTAATTTTGCCATACATAATACATAAAAATGTGGCATAAATTTACATATCAAGAAGAATCTTGTTTGCAAAAAGGTTACCCATCCCCTTGTTATCACAAGATTGTTGTTGCTACAAAACCATGGGAGGTGCATGTGCAGAAGTTATGGTTGCCGAGCAACTATAACGGCACAATTTAGTGCCGAAGAAATGCAGATTTAAAAAAAAAAAAAAAAACTACAAGAGAGCACTGGCAACATCAACAATCACCATGTTATTGCTCTTCCCCAGTAAGAGAATTATATCCTGTAATGAAAATTATTCAATATAAGGTCTGTGATATTGTATTAATTTTCTAAAATGTATTTGACTTGAATTTACTCTCAGTTTCTTAGTACTCCCCAGGATCATTATAATATCATCACTGGAAGCCAACTATTTGAGCATTATAAAAAGATTTTGCAAAGAGGATGGAAAGCATTAAGGACTGTGTGTTATCTCCAATTTATATTGTTTTCAGATTTAAAGAGAAGGAAATCCAGCCTATGTTACAGGAGGTGACTCTCCAGTAAAGGAAAATGGTGCCTTACCTTTCTTGGGCATCGTGGGGTTCCTGGGGGCATGGCTTTTGCAGACGTGTCCTTTGGGTTGGGGATGATATTTTTGGGTAAGGGACTTGGTGCTCCCAAGCTCCTGGTGCTCGTGTGTTTAGAGGGAGAGGAAATCCCAGTCATCAATGGGTCTCTGCTTTGCAATGGAGATGCACCTGCCCAGGCTTGCCTGGGCTGGGACCACTTGTGTGTTTTTTAGAAGATTAATCGTTTTAAAATTGAATGAGATGAAATCAAATTATGTATGTAATCTGTATGGCAGGGGAAAAGCAAACTTAAAAAATTAAGGCTTCAGCCTCATGTATATGGAGTCCTTCCATGGGAATTATTTGAGGAAGTTTGATTGAATCTATAAACCTTGAGCGAAATCCATGTTTTCCTGGGAGGCAGAGTATGGTCTGTGGTTGGCAACCCAGGGTGATCCCATGGGAAGTGTGCTACAGGAACCCATACCCAGGTGCACTGTGGGTGCCATAGGGGTATCCCAAAGGCATATGGATATACTGGCTTGCCCAGAGCAGTTGCTGGAGGCAGTCTCAAAGAGACAGTCTTCACCAAAGATGAGTTGTGACTTCTGGGGGCTGGTGAGGGCAGTTTGCTCACCCTACTCAACCTCCCTACTCTGCCCCCATGAGATACACCTGTAGCAGGGAGCTTCCCCCTTCAGGTTCCCGGGCAGATCCAGCATGGTGCTGCCCCCCCCTCCCCTTTTTAGCCCACCTGGAAAGACTTTGAGCCATGTTTTAAACAAAATGAAGGACGAGTATTCTGTAACATGAAGGGCAGCAAGTGTTTGTCAAGTGAATAGCAACATATAGTTTTCACACACAAAAAAGTGATCAGAAATTATTTAAACAGTGTTCTTCATGGTTACTTGAATTGGAGGAGCCTATATTACAAAACTTACTCTTTCTTTTTCTCGTGACATAGCATAAGTTTATAAACATTCACTAATGTTTCAGATAGTTCTTAACACCAGTTGTAAATATTATTGGCTAAATGTTAGGGTGATTAAGCTATTTTGACATAAAATTCCATCTTGATTGAGCTAGCATATTTTATTATTCAGTGTTCATATGCAGTTTGCTTAGATTATCAGTAAGAACACAATGTTCTCAGGCAGGTATGTTATGAAATAATTATACATCATTCCACACCAATAGGAGTGGAGAAATTACAACTACAGAGTGAAGTTGGTGCCCCATTTTTGCATCAGTCTGGGACCTGTTGTTTGGCATGTTTCACCTGTTCTTGTGAAAAGCTGGACAGATGCCCCTGTTTTCTTAATTCATGGAATATGATTATATCTAAGGGGATCTGACTTGATTTTGCATGCATCTCAAACCATGGCAACCTCAAAGTTTGGCCAATTCTTGTTTCAGCTTGAGTACTAGCTCATATTTCTGCAGTTTTCCAAGTCTGTCTCTGAAATGAAAATACAAGAATCTTTAAAACATATGGAACTGGAGCAGAGTATTTTTACCTTGTGTTTATGTATTGAATATTATACCTCAGGCAGAGAAATGGTCTGGAGGTCTTTTCCAGCTCTGTTTATATGAGCCTATAATATCTACCCTTGTTCTTGACTGAGGAAAATTTTCTGTTCCAGCGATGCAGTCCTGCTTATGGCCATGAGAACCTCCTTTCCCCCTCCCTGTTCTGGTTTGTCATTGCCCAGGGCTCCTTCCAGAGGAGCTCTGCAGGGAGGGATCATTGTCTCAGCTCCTGGCCATGAATCAAAAGGAGCTCTAAGGAGCTGTGCCCAGGGCTGGGCTTCCAGGGTTGCTGAGGAGGCTTTGGTCCCTGCCGTTGTGTGTCCCTCCTGGCCAGGCTTTCTTCCCATGGAAGCATCAGTTCTTGGACATGATGCATGATCCTCAAGAAAACCCTCTAGACAAAAAAGCCCATATAGGGGTAAAAATCAGTATAAAGATAGGGTGTCAGGAGTGTTAGAAGCATGCCAAGAGAAAAGACCTGAGCTGATTTCACTTTTCTTAATTGTGGGTATGGTTGTAAAATATCTGGGTCATGTTGTTCTGTCACAGAAAACCCAAATCCCTGCTGTTTGGATCTCTCATCAGGTTTACATATATTTTCTAAGGGATGTCTTTGATTCTTTGATTCACGTTGCGGTCTTTGACTACTAGATATGTGAGTGGAGGGCTTTTTTTTTTTTTTTTTTTTTTTTTTTTAATTGCTGAATGATTTGGCTTCCCTGTTAGGGCCAATATAAGGGTTAATTAGGTAATTTTTATTTGGGTTGCAAATCCCCAGTGCCTAATCCTAATTATTCAGAATTAACACCTACTATAAAAAAGTCTATTTCATAACTTTTTTTTTTCTTGGCTTGATCGCAAACACAGTTTTGCAAGAAAAATATGTTTCTAATAATATACTATCATTTTCATATTTTAGTATAATAATTTAGTCCTAATTCACCCCTAAAATCTAATTTTCATAAATGAAGCATCATTTAAATATTTAATTGCAGAGAGCAGATATTTCGGAGCAGGTGTTTAGGAACCAGTAGGTGTCCCTGACATGTTGGCAGCTGTGCTGCATTGCAACTGCAAGGCTGGGAAGTTTTGGCCATGGAATTGCTCCAAGCAGCAGAGATAAGTGGGGTGTACAGGAGCAGGTGAAGCTCACCAGGGCACGGCATCACACATAACTTCGCAGTCCTTTCTCAGCTGGAGCTATCCTTCCAGTCATGGTTTGAGAAGACTGAAGTCCCTGTTTTGCACGATGAGATCAGCGCACAAAAATTAGTTCAGAATCAGGTTCTTGCGGAGTATAACCTAATCGTTTGCATATGCTGTGTGGTTTCTACAGCAGCTTTTAGTTAACATGATGCCGTCATTTTTTTCTTCTAGGCTTCTGGTTTGCACATACACTTGTATTCACTTCCCGTTAATTTCTTGAATACACTTGACTAGACCTGAGTCAGGGTGAGGTCCTCCAGCCATGGTGATCAGCCTTTACCTTCCCACCCTGGCAGTGAGGGCTGCTCCAGAGGCTGGGGAGAACCCTCTGTCTGTTGGGTCTCTTCTGTCCAACACCCCATTTGGGGCCTGCATAGCCCTGTTTTAAGGCAAGGTGATCTGTGGGAAAGCAAATAGAATAAAACATACGAAATAACGCTTAAGACAGATTGCCAATATTTCATGGAAAGCCACTTCACAGCTCAGGGTTTCAGACTGCAGGAGATGATGTGGGCTGTCTGGTAAGGATGGTTCCTCTGGGCAGTGCACTGCACAGAAAGCAGACACTTGTGAGTAGACACGCTGAACAAAGTTCAAGGGCAAATTCATTGTTACAGCTCAAGATGACCTTGGAGGCAGAGCAGCATTGATTGTGGTGTTTAGCTACTCTGAGATGTTTGGCAGCTTATGATGTCGGACTTTAAAGTATGAATTTGGGGGAATTTTTCTGAATTTGGGAGCAGCAAGAGGTTAATAAAAATTCTTTGAGGTTGGATATGTGTTTAAGACATTCTAGAGATTTGGATACCTTTTCTCTACATTATAATGGGAAAGACTTTTAAAAGTTGTTTGTCAGTGAGCCATTAAATCCTGCTTTAGATAAGCCTATTTTTAAATATAAGTAAATAGAAATCTTTACATTTAATGCTGAATGAAGTTTCTTTCTGTATTGAGTTCAGGGTGGAAGAGGCTGGTATATTTATTTTCACTACAACTAGCAATAATACACTTTTTTTGTTTTTTTTTTGTTTTTTTTTTTTTTTATTAAATCTCATCTTTCACCATGAAATGAATTTAAATGAACATATATATATAAAAAACAAACAAACAAACAAAAAAAAAAAACAGCCAACCAACCAACTAAAAAAAACAGATTTTCCAGGAAGAACTTGGATTAGTTTCTAACATCTACAGTAGATTTTTCCCTCTGTCCTATCCCTTTGGTGCTGCCTAGCTGCTGACTGGGCTGGGCTCTGTTGCTGAAAGGCACTGGGCACCTCTTGGTGTCAAAAATTCAGAAGAGACCTTGCGTCTTCTCCATTTATCACCAGTGGCAACCTCTCATGGTTTTAGCCTCTTTGTGGCTCCCTTTGGCATCTTGGTGGGAGCTGTGTTTCTGCCCAGCCCTTCATGCTTGGAAGATTCCTGGGGATTTTTTTTTTTTTTAATTTTTTTTTTTTGGTAAGCTCCAGCAGTTGCGTGGTTTGCAGCAGACTCCTAAAATTTGGCAGGGAGAAAGCCTTTGGGCCAGAGAAGTGCCTTTTCTGGGTCCCATGAAAAACCTTTTAGGTTTAATTGAACTATAAACTGTTTTTAAAAAGCATCATTTTCCCCCATCTCACTCTCAAGTCACAGGTGAGTTTTGGTAAAATGCCAAAGAGGCTGACCTTTACCACTTGGGCCAGGACATCGGTAAGTCACAGGGGTGAGTGTGTTCCCGGACAGGACAGCATCACTCGAACCCCATGGTTAACATCCTGCCCCTGCATCCCCTAACACCCACAGGTGCCTCCTCAGGGGAGATTTCTGATTCCTGCTATGAAAAGAAAGTGAACAAGGATAAGAGCCAAGCGGAGAAAAGCACAGAGAAAGACCTGGGCTGAAGAAATTAATTTTTAAATAGCTGTGCATAAGGTGATTTGTTTTATATATTTCCTTAGAAACTAAACAAAACAGGAAATGACATAAAATTATGTTAAAAGGAAGTTATTTAGTTTGCATAGGCAAGGTCTGTATGTTAAGGAATGCCAGATTTACAGTTACATATGTCTGCAACATTATTTCTGCTCCCATGAGCACATGCATTACGATACAATCTTTAACTACATAATCGTGTAATATTTTCCCATTGCCTCTCTTTTAATATTAGGAGTTGGATACATAAGCGGGAAGAATCAGGATTGCATGGGCAATTGTAAAAATGGCATTTCTTAACTTTCAAGTACTTGGCTTTGCAACTTAAATAACTTTCTTCAAATGTAATTTTTTCATATGTAATTATATATATCCAGTGTTGAATACCAGAAAGCAGTGGGGATTACTGGCAAGCTTTTGAAAACTCCTTAATTTCCTTCCAGCAATGAACAGGAGACATCATATTCTTTTCTGTAAATTTCCCAATGAATTCCTCCATATTTTATTTTTTATTTTTAATAGATACAGCTCTGAATAGATGTCTGAAAAACTGGGTCAGGAAATATTGTAAATAATTATTCTTGCATATTTTTAATCATTAAATACAGAGACATAGTAACACATTGTTGGAACAGTGTATAAATTTAATGCTGAAGAAATCGGGCTTTAATGAACATATGCTGACTTGGCCTCACAATCTTGCTTCATCTCCCCTATTAACTTCCCATGCACCCAGGAAACCTTTGGCTCACTGCCTAAATAATAGAAGAATAATTAGACTAGTAATTGAAGGATGCCAAGTCAAACTTCTAAGGAACTTATCTTTAACAACCACTCTGCAGCGCGTTTCCTACACTGCCTGGCATGGCTCTTCTTGAAGAATCACTTTGCAGACATCCAGTTCACATTTTCAAGAAAAATTAGTAGGTCAGGTAGTCACTAAAATGAACTCAATTACTATCAATTGTAAAACAGAAATAAATATCTCTTTTTCATAAAGTCTGTGGAGAAAATGTGAGTTTGCCCTGGCACAACGTAATTTTTCCTCTCATATGCTCATCCAGTACCTGTTGGACAGCCTTACTAGACCTTTTGAGTGGGGCTCAATGTATTAGCTAGGATGTTCAAAATCTATTGAGTATCTGCGTCCAACAGCACTGTAAGGCTAGAATAACAGAATTGAAGTTACTGTGTTTTGGCAATTAAATTGTAGATGTTTAAAACTTACATTTGATGCATTTTAATTAATTATGGATGTTATGTATATAGATAAAGAAATATATTGGACTAATAATTAAAATATTCCACTCAAAAAGAAAATATAACATAGCAGTAGTATTTGCTAACCAACCCTGACCCATCAAGACAATTTTTGCTGGAGAACAATGTGATTTGTCTCATCACTCTACTGCTTCTTCCTCAGCGGGAACTTCAATATTAGTTTGTTGGTCCATATAGGATGAATGAACAATTGTTGTTTGCACCATTAGTTCCTGTTATGGGAATTCTTCTAGTTACATATACATATAGTATATATACTGCAGCACCAGGCGGCGTATTTCCAAGTGACATTTCAGGAGAAGAGTTACCCCTTTCCTCCTTGCTTTCCCTAGAACCAAGGATAACTGTTTGGGAACATTTATGTATGTTTGCAGGTGATCATCAGACTTAACTGAGGGTTATTACTAAATTGTTCAGTATTGTGCAGTGCCAGATTAGGTTGCTCTTTTATTTTATTTTATTTTATTTTATTTTATTTTATTTTATTTTATTTTATTTTATTTTATATTTTATTTTATTTATTTTATTTATTTTATTTTATTTTATTTTATTTTAGTGTTATTTTGATAAATGTTTGGCTACAACTTTGAAGTTCAAGAGTTTATTTTATTGGCTAAAAAACAGGTAAGAGGTACTGTAGGTACTGATTCCTTATTTTGACAAGTCAGTCCTGGGCCAAAAATGTAAGGGGAAGAATCATTTTGGTCAGCTTTGTGCAGCAGACCTGCCAGGTTGCTCAAATGTTAAGGTGGGGAGCCCTCACGTTTAACCAGCTAGCATTGTCTACTTGTAAGGAGAGGAGATCTATGTGAGTTTTTCTCATAATGTCACTTCATCTTTTAATAATGTTGAGACACGGAACCATATTCCAAGTGTTTAGTATCTTGGGAAATGAAGCAGAATATATTTTGTTGGTAATTTCTACAGCAGCAGAGTAAGTGTGGCGATAGCACTCCAGCCAATTACCAGTTTCAGGTACTTCTTCTATATTTAAATTTCTTCCCAGTTACCTCAGCATAATTAATAAATGATACTGCTTCATA
>NC_092592.1:39445000-39547500 GCF_047663525.1 Anas platyrhynchos | reverse complement strand
TGAGTCAATGAAAATGGGACTTAACTGCTGAAAATACAGAGGGGGACTAACTTCTATTCACTCCCTGTGCCTTTCCATCTCCTGGAAATATATTAGTGTGGAGGAGTTGCACATTTTTCTTCCTTAAATACTCTTGAAAGCACAGGGACAAAGAAAAGAATTTTGAGAGAATATTTTGGGAGAATCGAAAAATGTTTTTGACAAGTAGAAAGTGCTGTCGTGCAGTATTAACCTAATGAAGTGATTCATGTGAATCCCTTAACCTATTAAAACAAAATCACAAGGTCTTTAACACTTTGAATGATACAGCCTTCCTTTACCTACAAGATGTTTTTAAATATGTGACCTTCTTTTTAAACTAATGACCCAGTTGAGCTTTATTTCTCCAAATGAAGCATTACTGGTTTTTGGATCAACTTATGTATTGCCAAAACACTTAGCACCCAGTAGAGCACTGAAGGAAGAAGAGGCCTCATGTAGTAAGACCACACAATTTATTATACTTTTTATAATTATAATTTATTTATTATAGTATATTTATTATTATTTAAAATATATTTATTATTATTTATAATTATAATTTACTATATATATATATTAAAATATATTTAAATATAAAGCACGTGAAAATATATTTTTTTTAGATACATGGCATTTCAAGTAAACGTACCAAAATGCCTGAGTGGATGAGTCCAAACCTGAGTGATAACAACCTGCATTAACTTTAGTGTTGCAATTATTTTTTTGTCTCATGTTTGGATTTTTTCCCTCAGGATTTGAATCATTGGGTCATGGATTATTGAAAAGTCTTTGTAAATGGGTATGGACACCCAGTGGCCTAAATGCTCCCTTCTGGTCCTGCTGGTTTGGGAGCCTGCACCACTTGGGTTTGCAGTGTAGCCAGTTGGGGTTGCTCCCTGCTTGGGAGCATTTGCAATTGCCCCTATGGAGGTTTAAAGTCTGAGATGAAAAGGCATTTGGACAGAAGATATAAAATATTGTGCCACCTCTATGGTGGTGGGGAACACAAGCATCCTTAGGAGTGTGTGGCTGCGGATGTGATTAAAGCAGTGGGCTCTGGGCATCTGCAACCCAACAGTCTGGACGCTCTGCCTTCCTTGAATGCATGCATGAGTGGGGAGAGAGAGAATAGTTAGTATAAACCCAGTGAGGGAAAAAAATCCCTATGAATGTATCGTCTATACTGTTACTTCGGGGTTTGGAGGGCATTTCTGTGAGCAGAACAAAAAAACACTGCACAGCTGTGATTGCAAGGCAGTCTATTATCTGCATTATCTCTTCTTAAGATGGGCAGGAATTCTTCATTTCATGCATCATTTAAAACTTGCTACAGTGATCCCACAAAGTCAGTAGCTATGCTAACTACAAAACTTTAATAGTGTTGCTATCCAGACACAAGGCGCCAAACTCATTTCCCTGCAAGATGCAACGTTGGCTTATACTGTGAACCGCTTGAAATATTGCATCAGTACAACAACGCTCAGGCGAACCCAACCACGGCTCCTGGTGCAACCTCAGGATTTCACATTTTTACATGCTTTTGTGTGATTTATATCTTGATGAAGTCTTATCTCCCTAGCCTACTGCCATAGGCTAATAGTCTGTAACAAAGCTCAGTCTCAAAAATGTCAAACATAATGAAAAAGGGGAAATCACAGCAAAAGAAGGTGGCAGTAGCCTTTCCTGGGTCTCTGGACCAAAGCAAGCAGGAGGCTATTGCAGGGTGCATCTGCTCAACTTGATGGCACTGGAGCCTCTCCCACACAGGAGAGGTTGTTGAGAACGACAGCAGAGACGTTGCCCACCCAAGGAAACACCACTTATTTTTCTCTAGTGTAAGACCAACAGAAGGCCAGTTGTAAGAGCCAAGGTGGATTTCCCATCAGGGCTGACCCCAACTGTTGCTCCCCTGCTGCTCCAGCAGTGCCCAAGAACCTCCAGGAGCCAAGCAATATTTGGTGTACTACACAGAGCTGCTGTCCTCTGCTTGTGCACGGTGCAGTGTAGTGGTGGTGAGCCAGCTCTTGTGGAGCACTGCTGCTCAACTGTGAAGTTCTCCAGAAAGCACTGGACTGAGGTTTCTTCTTGAGGAGTTATTTGGAATAATACACTGATTATAGCACTCCTTTCAGGCCCATATTTATTTCAATTTCATGTAAACATCACAAAAATTGCTCTTGAAATAACCACTAAACCAACTTACATACTTTGCTAAAAGATTGCCCAGATGGTTTCAGGTGTCTATTTGGCAGCTGCATGATACTTCTTGTCTTCCTCATATGTCAAGGACAAACAGTGACTCTGGACCTAGAGATGAGGGGCCTGGGAAAGGGAGTTTTGGCTCCCAACTCTGCAAACTTAACCTTCCACTCCCTAAGCCACCTTGTGCACATCTCATTTTTACTTCTCCTGTCTTTGTGTAATGTGTGTGAAGTGTGTGGAATAAAAGATTCCGTACAGCTCACGGTCTTGTCATAAAATGAGTAAAATTGTTGGATAAAGGTGATATTAAATATAAAGTGCTATTAGATGTACTGACTAAACAGACTCATTAGATCCCCAAATGTTCCACCTTTGGCATCACCAATCAAGAAAGTCCCAGGTGTGATCGTACAAGGAACTTGAAGAGAATGTGATGACTCTGATGACCCAAATTATTTTTTGAAAACCAATGCACCGGACAGCTGTGTCCAGGTGCTGCTTTGACAAAGAGGCAGTCCACATAAAGTCTTTGTTTCTCAGATTGCCCATCTATAAAATGGGTATAAATAGTGACAGGAGAAGCATGTCTTCCTTTTGTAAATATTAATATATTAACATCTGAGAACTGCTTTCAGGTCTGAAGGAAAATGCAGTGTAATTATAATAAACAGATATTGACTTCAAAGAGTCTCAATAGATCTGTGCTTTTTGATCCCTTTCTACAGCCGTAATTATCACTATCCCATAGGCTTAAATATAATATTATACAAGCACACGTATTCATCTGTATTCTACTGGTGTGCTGTTTCACATTTTCAGGAGGAGGTGGTGGGCCTTCCAACAACAGTGAGTATGGAAGCCTGTGTTTTCTGCTAAGAAATATGTATTTTCTGGGGTTTATTGGGGGTCACTTTTAGTCGTGCTGACGTCGTTGTGAGACCACATGGATATGCAGATCTTTGAGGTGCCTGGGAACAGAGAGACAAAATCAGCATCTTTGCAAGTTTAACATTCACTTACCATTTTGTGATATGGTATAAAAGAGAGATTTCCAACACGTGAACTTGAACAGAACAAAAGGGCAAACATGCCACTTGTTGGGTACATCCCTGATGCCCCGGCTTGTAAATATTGCGTGCTCGGTGCCCTCTCCTGGGACAGCATGACCCCAGGGGAGGGCAATCCAGCCCACAGACACTGGCCCAAGTACCTCAGCTCAGTGGCAAACATCACAAAAATACCTGCAGGTCAGGGACTCAGTTTTCAACATTAATTTATTCTTTTAAAAATTTGTCTTTTTACATTCTTATCAAGCAAATGAGGCCAAACAGATTTCCCCCCCCACACGCACACTCATTTTAATAAAATTGGCTTCCAGGCTGCAATGGTGCATGCCAAAATTCAACCTGGAAATGCTGGCAGCCTCACTGCGAGAGCGACGCCAGCAGTGGTGCTGCAATTATCAGTTGATCTCCTGTTTAAATACAACCCAGCATGTGAGCTGAATGTAGACAGGTTAGAAAAAACTGTGAAAAAAGAAAAAAAAAAGCCTTAATAATTCTAAAATGAGCTCAAGTCATAACATACAAATTGTTTGCTCAGCTAAAATGTGCTAAACCAAAACAAATTAAATGTAACAGAGAATATGATAGCAGAAGGCTGAAAGTCATTTCAACAAAAGTAAAAAGAATTGGCGTTTCCCTTTTAGTCATCTGCGTGTCTTTGGTTATTCAGCTAGATGGTAAACGGACTTGCTATTGTGTAAAAAAGAAATTGCCATTAGTGGTATAAGTTACAAAATATGATGCTGATATAGCAGAGGCCCCTTTGGGGGGCTGTTCCTTGGCCACTTTCTCCAGCTCTGGAAATTCAGAAGTGCTGCACAGCAGTTTTAACAGGGACTGTGTGTGCTGAGGAAATCTCAGCCATCCTGCTGAATTCCCTTCCTGCAGCTTCAGCAGCCCAGGAGCTGGGGGGCACCTCGCCACCATGGGAATAACCCCAAGACTGCTCCATTCTGGGGCTAATTCAGACCGAGAAGGGGTCATGCAAAAATGGTGCGAGGCTCTTTCCTGAGTACTAAATAAAACTAGATGTGTAATGGCTATCCATACATTTTATATTTATACACACACATTTTATATTTACATATACACACGCATTTTATATTTATACAGCAGTAATATCACAGAGATTTTCCTGCTTCCCTGAACAATGAAAAATACACAATAAATGGAGATGCTCAAAACACTGAAATGTTAAACATCTCCTTAATGGACAGGTGTCCAAGTGCTAATATTTTCCTACTGAAGGCAGCCTGGGCAGCCCTGGACTGCAGTGTATGGGAGCAGTGGGTAGGGGAGCCTGGCTGGGAGCCATTTGAGATATCAGAGAAACACGATTTCACAAATCATGGGAGTAGGGAGAGGGGAAGCTGGTTTTACAATACTTAGTACACTTGCTTTCATGTCACTTTCAGGCCAGATTTTGTCTAAAAAGGCCTGTTAGATAGCTCCCTGAACTGTGATAATAACTCTTAGCTCTAATATTACAGTATTAGCATCTGTTCTTTCTTAGATTTCCCCCCTTAAATTTCTTTTTTCAACTTGAAAACAAACCCAAACACTGCTAAACTATAACAAAATACCCAGCAGAGGATATGAGTGGTTACAGGTTTCCAGCTCCACTGGAAACATGCTGGTCTCCAAACTGTGCAAAGAGAATCCAACACTTCAAGCACAGCTTCATGCCAAGACATGTGTCCAAAAAAACCCAGATGCCTTCAGTGTTTTATTACATGCAGTGCTGAGCAGTTCAATGGCTCTGACTGCAGTAGCCAGGAATATTGGGAAATTGCAGACACAAACACATACACATACAGAGAAATATGCAGTTCTGGGACTTTAACACTGGTCTTGCTGCTCAGGGTAAGAACTGCTTCCAAACTGGGGCAGAGTGGGACAAAAACACAGTGTTGCTTCACAGGCATAGTCAGATGTGGTGCAACCTCATTTTGCAGATATTTTTGGAACTAACTTAAGTACATTTAATAATACCTACACGGGTTGTGCCATCAGGTTCAGAAAGTGTAACGTTTGAGATCACCTATAAATAACAGACAGGTAAACAGACAGTTGCACACAGAGATCATTTTAACAATCTTGCATGTGCCTACTAGTTTCCTACAGAAGTATAACAAATTTAAATTTATTTAATTAAAGGTCAGAAAAGGCTGAGATGTTAGAGCTGATAAGATTAGCAGTTGAGCTTGAGTACAAAATTTTACTGTTGCCAATATTTTTTTTCCTATAGAATTACCTCATTTCATATTTGGTTCAGACCCACAGTCACAGAAACAGTACTTTATAACCACAACTGTTCATGAACTGTTTCAAATGCATGGGAGCTCACATTGACTTATTAACAAGGATACAAAAATCTCTTGGATTCTTTAAAAACTGAATTATAAAAAGTTAGAAGATCTGGTTCAAAGGGTCTAGAGAATTTTTTCCCCATCTTTCTCCAAAAGCAAAATCAAAATCCACCAGGTGACATCTTTTTGAGAACTGGTTCTTGGCTCTAGCTGAAAGTCAGCTGAGAAGATGGATCCCGGCCATCTGACTGAATATCCCTCAAAAGCACAAATTAGGAAGCAGTTGCACTGTATTAATTGTCAAAAAACACAGCTGCCCCTGACATCACCCAGCAGCATCCAGGTTTGCAAGCAATCAGCCCTACTGCACTACCACCTTCCTCTCTGGGGTTTTGTAGGGGAAGCCAAAGAGGTGCCCAGCTGGCATGGTGGCATAGACAAGACTCCTCTTTGGGGCATTTTTAATCCTGTTGTGGTTACAGACCAGGTGGATGTTTTCTTGTAACTATTGGCCCTGTGGCCACATCATAAACTGAACTGAACATTATTTTTTTCCTAGTGCTACACATGCATGTATGAAATTTTAAATATGATTATTCAGGAATTACTCCATCTATTTAAAATATGTATATACAAAAGTATCAAGGGACTCATCTCCTAAGCCATGTTACATTTCTCAGAGATACCAATATGAAGAATGAACTTTTGTTAGAGGGATGTAGAGTTTATGGGAAAGATTAATAGGTAGCTGGTATTTTAAGTGTAGATACTCTAATGGATGTACCCTTGTGTCTGAAGGTAAAATCTGAAGGGAAAAAGTGAAGGCTGTTATAAGAAGAAATAGGATAATTGGTCTGCTTTGAAGTGCACCTCCCAGACTCCAGAAACGTCTCCAGATAAGACTGGCAGGGTAGGAAGTGGATTTGCAGTGACAGCACTGTCATGTTTGGGCTGGGAGAAGGTGATTAGCTCCTGGGATGGCAGGAGCAGGTACAAGACCTGGGGGAGTCTCAGAAAACACTGGAACCTTGGAGACCACTCTTGTCTGATGTGATGTAGGGGCTGGAAGTTATCAGAGGTTTTCCTCAGCATTTTTTTCCCCCAAACCGGTACTTTTCCCCTTGTTGCAATCACTATTCATTGTTTGCACTTCATTCAGGAGGATGGGCAAGATGTTTCCTCATTTAACTGCTGCTGCGCTGGCACTGGATGCTTGGGTTGACAAGGGCTGTGCCTTGGAGACTGAGCAAATCCATTTGCAGTGCCCAGCCTCTTATCGCCGGTGATGTAAGGTTAATGACCTGCAGAGATCTGCACAAACAGTGGAAGAAGATTTGCCAAAAATGTTGGCACATTTTTGTTGGCCCCACAGCCACATATTAAGACTGTAGCTAGGGGCCAATTTGTGGTTACGAGCCACTGTCCACGTTGGGAATGCCAGGGCTGAAGAACAATTGATGCAAGGTGTGATTTCCAGAGGAGCTATTGGCCACAAAAGCCTTTGGAGTCCCTGGGAGATGAACAAGGGCCTGCAGCTCTGTCCCATCCAAAAAGACAAAATAGGTAACTGCATGGTGCCAGCTCTGCTATGGGCTCTGACTTAGGTTCAATAGTGTGGGGAGAATAAAAGGAGGAAGCAAGTTTGCTTTCTCCCATTTTTTGTTCCATTTTTCACACAGCCACCTGCACTGCTGGTCTCTGACCAAGGACGCCCATGGGCACCAGAATGAATTTACAGAAATAAAAGGCAAGATGCTTGATCTTCTTGAGGTCATCTGTTGGGAGCTGCAAGCTGACACTGAGCTTCTGATCCCAGTGCTGTTTCAAAGAGCACCATTAGGAGGGCTGACATGGGGGCCACCAGCTCAGGGTGGTGGAGAGGATCTGCATGGTCTGACCCTGTATTTTGGGTTAACCCCACATGCAGGGCTGCACCTCCACTTGGCTTCCAGGTGCAGAAGAGCAAAGGAACACGTTGAAATGCACCTGGGAGAAATAGGATAGTCGTGATGTGTGGCAGGAGCTGCCATGCAGGATGGCCACCCAGTACCAGCAGAGACATCAAGTTGCGAAGAGCAAGGGGCTGTCTTTCCCTGTGAGAGACAATACCAAGGCTGATGTTTAATCATGTCCCAGGTGAAACATTCAACCATCTTATAGGTGTTATTTTTTATTATTTTTTTTTATTATTTTACCAGACAGCACACACACACAAAGGTAAATCTTATTTAGGAGGACAACTTAAAATGCATCAAATTAAAAAAGCCAGGAAACACACATTTTTCTTTAAAGCCATGCTTTCCAAAATTTGATGTGTTTTACCAGATAAGAGTCTCATTAAGTGACAGTTCAGTCCTGTGAGTGAATAAAGGAATTTACACTTACACGTGCAAAAATATTCTCACGTGTTTCATGAGTATTCACTGAAGACTGGGGATGGCAGACATTCATGAATTACATCCTAAACATGAGAGTCAGCTTATGGCCATGCCTTTTCCACACACACTGTAGCATCTTTCTAACTAACAATAACAACAAATATGATTGAAGAAATTGTTCAATATTTTATCTGAGAGAGATTTTAGCTGTGCTCTGAAGCACTGCTCTGCAATGTTGGCTGGAGGTTGGTGCCTGAAGGCAGGTGTTGAATTAGCCCCGTGACACTCTGGAAAGGAGCTCTGTGTTGCTATGTGTGTGTGCAAACTTTTTTTTCCATATTTATACATATAAACATACACGCTTCTCTGATCTTTCCAGATTTGAAAAGTAGCTTTTTTAGTTTTTAGGGGTTTTTTTGTTTGTTTTGTTTTTTTTCTGAGTAATATTGGAGAGTACATTCCCCACATTTCAACACTTTTCTGCATTCATTTCAATGACCACTTTAGCGTGACTTACTCCCTTTACCTATTTCCTCTTGTGAGCTTGGCCAAGATGAATTTGAGATACTTTTGGGAGATTCTGGTATTTAGAGAATTGGTGCTGAGCACTTTCGGAAAATCAGTTTCCTTTGCAATGGAGGTTATTAACACAAAGCTCAAGGCACTGGAGAAGGGATCCAGGAATGAAAATACAGGATGTCCTCTTAAGGTTTGATTCAACAACAAAGATCACTAGAAATCATAATAACACCAACTGTATTAGTTAGGAAAAAAAAAAAAAGAAACAAAACAAACAAACAAACAAACAAAAGCTATTAGAAATGTGTTGGGATAACTAAACTCTATGTGTTTTTGTATAAATACATATATCCTACTTATGTTGCTTACAAGAGGAAAGGTGATTGGTGATTGGTTTGATATTAAATTCTATTTTAAAAGTTTGTTTTTTTTTTTTTTTTTTTTTAACCTGAACCCTCTCTGATACTGCTGAAGAGTATGAAAGGGCATTCATTAATTTTACTGGAATTTGCATGGAGCTTAAACCTGTATGATTCACCTGTGTTATCTATTGCATTCAGAAAATAACCTCTACCTGTCTATGAAGACTCCTCATATAACTTTTAAAAATCTATATATCACTTTTTTTTTAAATTCCAAATTGGTGGAAAGCTAAATGACTTAGAATTTTATTGCTCTTTGTCTTAGTATATGAGACAGGTTACTTCATCTTTAGCTAATATCTGATGAGTGCTTCTTCTAGAACTGCTTATTTTAGTAAACATTGCCAATTTTATCTCTTCAGGCTCCTCTAAAAGCTACTCCATGTGTACTCATGAAGGCTCCTGTGAATGGCTGGCACAATTCTGCATAGGTTAAAGGAGGAATAGAAAGATTAGAGTACAAGAGGCATGCCAGAGCATTATCTGTAAATAAAAGCACGTCTTGTTCTGTGTTTAAACTGAGCAAGTGTGATATATCTTGCTCTCTGCACTCTTTTTATTGTGCTCCTCTTTTAACACCGCAAACTTCTTTCTTTTTATTACAATCAGAATTCTAATGTCTTTGCATCTTGTCATCTGGCCTCTGGAGCTGAGAGTGACATAAACGGTATATGGCTGGTAAATGTCACGCAGGCTGAGCTGGTGTCAGCAGAGCATAGCTGAAAGCTCTGGAATTCAAATCAAGGGCAGCTGATGCCTATCTCCTGTGATGTGCTGGGAGGCTCCTTGCCCCTTCCCAAACCTGCTCAGGGTCCAGCACCTGGGGCTGAGACTATTGCAAGATTTTCCTCTGCTGCAAAGGCTGCAAGCTCCTGGTAACTCAGTCCAGTCAGGACAAGAGTCACTTATTTAAGTAAAAGAAAACCAGGAAGGTCCTTTCTTGTAAGCTTCCATGTTAATGAGTTGGTGCTTCCAAGCGTTGTTCAATCTATTACGTGTTTAACCCAATCCAGATGCACTGGTGCTGTGCCCAGGTTTAAACGTGGGTAAGAAGCTGCATTACAGAAATGGTGCTATTTTAGGACTAAATAACTTGAGTGTCTCAGCTTACTACACAGGTTACACAGTAAGATGCTCAACTAATGAATCATCATCGCGCATCATTTGCATAACTGAAGGAAGATAAGGCACTGCAGAGTAAAAGCAGCCTCTAATTTATGGACAGAAGACCAGATTCATTTTTTTACAACATTTTTTTTTTCCATTTATGTTTTTATATGTCAATGTAAAAATGTTTCCATGGAGACTGTAAAGGTTTTTATTAAAAGGTCGATAATATACCTCCTACATAATAATTTAAGCAACTTGAGTGAAACCTTATGATCTTGTTTTTCGACATGTTCCAGTTGGCATTTTTCCTCCATTGTAACCTGTGCCAGAAAAATGCAGAGAAACTGTAAAACCTGAGAATATGGCATTGTAGCAGTACATATATATAGATATAAAAATATTAATGTTTGGAGGTAGAAAATACATTAGCACGATAAAAGTAAGTTGGCTTGATGCTGCAGTTACGTAATACTTGGTGTTAACATGTAGCATGTACTGCATATGCTACACCAGCATATTTTGTGATATATAATCCAGTGTTTATCTATATTCAAATTAGAATCTATATTTTAACTGCATCCCATGGGGACATATCATTTGAACAATCTCAGTCACAAAAATTAAACATAGAGACTAAAGCAAAAATAACCCTGAAGTATTTTTCCCAGTCCTGATTACACTGCACTCTTTGCTGCCTTAATGTATCTTTAATTATTACAACTGATCTGAACACAAAAGGGACAGATTCTCAGCTGCAGAGAACTGGCTGAGCTCCACTGCTGTTTCCAATGGAAGCAAGTTGACTTTCATCAAGCACAAATCTGACCCAGCTTCGGTTTCTTTCCTGTACTTTCTGCTTTGGTGCTTTTCATTTTCCTGGTCCATGCCCAAGTGCATGAGCCTGAATAAAACCCAAACCCTTGCTTCGACAGGATTCACTAGCTTCACTTTCTCTCTGATGACTTCTGTTCCTCATGTCACAAGCAGGAAGGCAGAAAAAGCAGTAGAGCCTGGTTTTGCTTCATGGTTTCCTTTAGTTTACAGTAAAAATTGCACTGCAAGGTGAGATAGCCAAAGGCTGTTGGCTGCAGCCAAAGGATACGCAAAGTTTATGTACTCGGTTGATATCACAGTGCCTCCAAGAGAATATTTGCCTTGAGCAGCAGCTGAGGACATCATAAAGAGAACAGGAGCCAGTGTTGGCGTGAAGAAGTGCAGCACCCTGTCGTCAATAGCATTTCCCTAAAGCCCATGTAGTGCCATTCTGAGAGTAAAAAGAGCCACTTCACCTTCTTGAAAGCAACTTTGCTAGTGCAGGAAACTTTCCAGCATTTGCATAACCTTAATCTTCTGGTGAACATTTGTAGATTCTACACTATTGCTTTCAGCAGCCAAGTAGCTAACACAAACCCTTTTAACAGTGTGCTTGGTGATTAACCACTAGTATCTGGGAATAATAATTGGTCATGGACATCCATCCTATGGGGTTGATTAACTAGGAAAAAGCAGCATATTTTTTCTTTCTCTTCTACTTTTTTTTCCTCTTTTTTTTTTCCTCTTTTTTTTTTTTTTTTTTTTTTTTTTTTTGTCTTTTTCACTGTAAAGCTTTTCCGTGGTAATTCCACCATTCATTACGATGGAGAAATTGGCTCCAAACCAAGTACTTCTGCCAAAGCCATTATTTCCATCATCACACTCTGCATCAGTCTGTAGTGCAGCCTTGTGGGAAGACAATGTTCTGTCCCCTTGTGGTTCTTAAGTTATGGGTAAGGAGCTTACATATATTAAAAGGAGGGTCTTCACTTAGTCTCTTAATCTTTATGAGCACTAATAATAGTCAACTCTGTTTCCAAAATTTAGAAACACTTTCTTTTAGAGTAGACGGGTTGCACATGTTAGAAGATAAGTCTCAGTTCAATGAGATTAGAAGCTAAGTGTTTTTTTCAAATGCCTACACTTTTTTTTTTTTTTTTTTTTGGTAAGGGCTTTTGTATCTTTAATGCATACACTTTTCCTCCTATACTTACTTTCTGTATCTTTAAGAGGATAATTGCTGAATTGAAATTTGAGAGTGTTATCTTAATAACCAATTACTCAAATAACTTTGAAATTGGCTTAAATTGGCTCGTCATGCTACATTTACCTGAATCTTTTTATGGGAAAGTTAGGAACAAAAAAAAAAAAAAAAAGAAAAAAAAAAAAAAGAAAAAAAAATTGGCAGCCTGATTTGTTTAGCTTTGCTGGAGGTTCCTGGTTGCAGCGGGGAGAGTGGCCCAGCGTGACCCCGGCACAGACCCCCTGCCTGGCCGCCTCCGGTACGGCGGAGGAATGCAGCGGGAGGCCAGGGCGGCCGGACCCTCGCCCCGCGGGCGCTGCTCTCTCTGGAGGCCTGTACAAACACAGCCTGCTGGTGTGCGGCGGAGAGGTACGCGGGGTTGGGGTGGTGGTGGCTGGAGAAACCTGCTGTGGCTTCGCAACATGTTTGCCGCTAGCAAGACAGCAGTACATGGCAGAGGAAATGGATTCATTTTCTGTATCAGGCTGAATATATCCTTATAATGCCTATTAAAGCTAGAGAAAATCAAGATAATCTTCTTTAGAGATTTCATATGCTTAGTAATATGGTTGGCATGGGGCAGAGGCAGCTATAATGATCTGTAGTGGGATGGCAGATGTTGCCCAACATTATGTGCTCTTGTTCCTTCACATTTTCTTGGTGTGAAATAAATGGCAGACTGCTAAAACGTCAGAAAAACTGGCTTCCTTTACTTAGTACTATTCAAACAGTTATGTTTCACTAACATCGCACAGCAGATTTGAAGAGAAGTCTTTTACAACGTGAACAGCATCTCCAGTAAACATTGGTTTTCCAGACTGGACTGCCTTTACATTTTATAGAGCAAAATTCAGCATTCACCAGTTCAGATTCATCATTTAATTCTGAAATATTTGAATGTTTTACTCCATACTCAGAAACCCTGAATACAAGATCGTATTGCTTAATATGCAATAAAATGGGCATTGCCGATCATTAATGGATCATGTTCTCCCCAACCATGAGGTGCAGAGGTATCGGGTACTGGATGGATCTACCCACAAAGAAAAACTCATGCTGAATCCTCTTTTGTTTTGCTGCCCTACTAAGAGGGTCCACACAGAGGATGGGTGAAAGAACTGAAAGTCATAGAAGTGAGTCTGATTTAGGAGGAGTTAGAGGAAAAAAATAAAGTGCTACATGTTGTGCTTGCTTGTGGACAAGTGGAGACATTCCAGGAAACAGAAGTGGGTAGTTTTTCAGACTGAAAGGAGCCCACAGCACCTCCTGAATGCCTGGTACCTTTTCTCCTGTGTGCTGCCCACATGCAGTGTTATGAAACAGCAGAGGCTGAGGTTTTGGCTTTCTCTCTGATTTTATTTTATTTTATTTTATTTTATTTTATTTTATTTTATTTTATTTTATTTTATTTTATTTTATTTTATTTTATTTTATTTTATTTTATTTTATTTTAAGACAGAAAATCTCTTTCAAATACATTTTTCTTCTTTCATTAAATGTTTTTCCATTAATTTGGGCACTGTTTTCCCTAATAGATTATTCTAAATACTGGATATTTGAATAATCCTAATGTACAACAGCTTGTCCCTGAAGTGCTAGTTTCATCAAATATATCAAAACAGAAATAGTTCAGAACACTGTGAAGTCTAAGTTCTTACGACGATAAGGCCCCATTTTTCTGAATGCCACAAATGATAGGGAGAAATATGGGGTAACTCCAGCTAGCCCTAATAATACCTTGCTCAATAATTTCAGACATATTTGTCCTCTAACTAAACAAGTGCTTTAGGGCTATTCCTAGATCAGTCTTCTCTGTAGATTATCCATTTCATCTTTCAGTGCCTGAGAATACCAAGAGATAAAATAGATTTTAATTATTCTTTACCCAAACTGTAATCTGTTCTTACCAACAAACCCAAACTATACCAACTTAGGTAGAGTAGCCAAAATAAGAGTTTGATAATCCAAACAACATTATATTTTATTTTTTTTTCTCAAGTTGTGTATGTATAACAATAGAAATATATATCCTAGTTCTTTTATTTTTCCCCAAGTCTTTTGTTATTCCTTTCCTTCAGATCCTCCATGATTTCCCCCAGATAAATAAACTTTTAAAATTCATTCAAGTGCTAGGTTATAATTTACTTTTCTATTCTGGAAATACACGGTAATGCTGTGAGCTCTGCTTTACTTTTTTTTTTTTTTTTTTAAAGCTTAGTATTAACTTTAATCTTACACTCATTCTGTCTTATTTCCCACAAATAATGATTCAATATCAGCCGGATCTCATGCTACTTCAGCTCTTAAGGTGTACAAGGATAATTTTTTTAAATTTATGTTTGTTTTATTTTAAATTTATGTTTGTTTTTGTTTCACACCCTACAGGTCTTCCACGCCTGTAACTTTCATATTAGCTTTGACCATTTCTAATATATTTGTTTCAAACGCAAAGCCTTTCACACCGACAAAATGCAAATATGCATCTTGCTGTTGCAAGCAATGAACCAAAAGGGTCAAGCAGATCTAGCAATGAGGTCATCTAACTCTGTCCCTGACTTCAACCACAAACCACGTCAGCAAATATCTTATCATTTTGAACCCTGAGCCCAGCCATAACTGCAGATTAGGAACTGAATTTTCTCTCAAATTTAAAAAGGAGACATCCATATCTGTGACTACCAGTCCTTAGACAATTTTTCTGTATTTACAAGATTCAACAAGAAAATGAGGTGTTCAGCCTATGGCTGTCCCAGATCCTTGCCACTCCTTGTCTGAGTACTTTTGGCCCCATTTTTGCTTTCTGCAGGCAGCAGAGCCTCAGCTGGCCCCTTGGCCACTTTTTACTCCTGCTGTTGTATTTGCCTGTGGTATTTTCTCAGAAGACACTGGAAAAGAGGGTAGGTTTTTGAAAGGGAGATATTTCTGTCTTGGAAAGCAAACTTCTCTAATGATTTTCTGAAGTGTCAAATGGCTTAGGGATTGAGAAAGAATGCATTTTTCTGAATACTTTTTTTTTAATAGAAAACAGGCTTCGTATGGTACCTGTAATTGAAGAGGAGAAATCTGAGATTTCTGCAGGCATTTAAGGACATATGTATAGGATTTAGGTGAGTATAGGTTCAAGTGCATAAATGATAAATGAAATACCAGCCACACAGTATTATTTATTTCTGTCTATAGAGGAATAACCATATTTTGTTCTACTCTGATTCTTGTTTGAAACCCTGATCCTGTAGCTACACCTGTGTCAGGTCTCAAATGCTGCAGTGATGTGGCTGGTGGAGGAAGAGACTCCTCTTGTAGGTCTTGTCCTAGACCGGGAACGCTCTGCCCAGTAGATGCCACTCTGGAGCAGCCCTCTTGACTTCAGGCAGATAGCATATTCATAACAGTTCATCAAGTCTCATCATCTGTAACACAAGGAGCTAAATTCCTGCTGGAAACATTGAATTTAATAACGGCATACAGAACTGCAGAACAATCCATGTGCTTTCATAAATCCATACACAGCCAAGAACATTCATAACCCAAGCTCAAATCATGAAAGTTTCCAAGAAAATTCATCAGCCACTGGCTATACAGATGCCTTCCAGCATGCTGGGAACAAATGTTAACATAAGACTGTTGGACACAGGTCAGACAACAGCTATCTGCCCATGATTCATGTGGCTGCATCTTTTTGTCCAGTCTGTGGCTGGCAATGACAACAAAGACCACTTTCACACTTTCATCATTAACCAAGATCACCTCAGGCTTCTGAGTAGCTCTCTCAGTCGGCCCTGCTCAGCCCTTGAAGTCCTCCTAATCTACTCGTTGCTGCAGCAGCCTGTGTGCAACTTTGACTCATTATACAAATTTAAATAAATACAAATAGAAAAATCTAAACCTTGATCAAAAATGCAAGGTAAGATGCTGTCCATTAATCCACATTGCACAGCAATAATGCTGGATGGAAACATATGCAGAAGACTGTGATGTTCCTCACCTGCCCCTGCTCTTGCCCCAGGGATCTCCAGACAGGATGGGTGCTTCCAGACCCATTTCTCCATGGCATGGGTGTCTTCTCCAGCCCAGGCTCTGTAGATATGATTACGGTGCAGTTTCAGTTAGATAAATTTGATAAATTCTTTTGTCCACATAAAAGAAGTCCATACCCCATTTAGCAGTGCAATTTGCCTACCTACCGTCACTAACATAAATCTCCTTTATTAACTGACTAATCTTCCTTCCTTCCCTCTTTTTCCTGCAGTAATACTTTCTTTAACTCTCCTTATATTAAGTACAAAGTACAAACCACAGAACCCCACTTCATTCTTTCTCCTCTTCCTAACTATAAAAACAATGGTCTTTCATGAGAGTCAGGGCATTTTTCAAAGAATTTTTCCCTTACTCAACCATCACTGGGCATTTGTGTTGCCAGGTGTGGGGCAGGCCCTCCATACCATGAGAAGGATTTGCTCTTGCAATATTGTATCTCTGGTCCAGTTAGAAGCAGGGAAAAAAAAAAAAAGAAAAAGAAAAAAAAAGAAAAAGAAAAAAAAAAAAGTTGTTTTCCTGGAAGATTTTCCATTCCAGCTTTCCAGACCCAGGGGACTCCAGGGGCTGAGGCTCGATAATCATCTGACCACTGGGTTCCCATTCAAGCTCAGCCACCTCTGTGCCCACTATGTGGTTTGACCACCTCCCCCAGCTCCCTCTCCCATGGCCACCTGCCTTCCCTGGTGTAAATTATACATCCTGAGCTGCTGTGTAAAGAGAAGCAAAGGGTTAATAGAAACCTTATAAGCTTGCTAGCCTGGAAGAAGAACAAGGCATACAAGTCTTATGTAAATGTGCAATAAAAATGAGGAAAGGAAAAAAAATAATAACTTGAAGATGAGGGTGCTGTTTTTATTCCCAGTGTGGGCTAATAATTAGGGTGAGAATGTCATGCAATGAATTTAAAGCATCTCGTATTTGCTGTAGCCTTTGTTGCTGTTTTTACCTCCTATTGGATTAACTTCCCTTCTAACCAATACAATATTTTTAAGCAATAAAGCATTCACTCAATATTCTTTTTCATAAAACCCTCCATGGCTGTAAGAAAACATAATTGGATGTGCACTATACAGCTTGAGCTTCATAAACATTAAGTCCAACAACATGTTATAAATAATAGTGATACAGAAGATTAGCTCTATTAACCTCCTAACTGAGCTGGAAGCATTAGCCTCTTCCAGAAGAACTACTGCTCCGCAATGCTCTGTGCACGAACTCTTCGTGTCTGCCTTTAATTTCCATCATCACTGCCATTCCCACATCTGCCTTACAGACCTTCCATGCTTCTGGTCCCTGCTAGGTCAAAATGCACAGTGGCAGATTGGCATATTGAGCTATTAATACGTTGCTATATGTGTTACAGATGTTGCATAAATGAACGGCGCTCTATCACTGTTCCTTGACACGGGGGCCCTGGGGGTGGGAGGCTGAGACCCAGATCTGTCTGCAACCTGCCTACTCTGGCAAAAAAAAAAAAAAAGAGAGAGAGAGAGAAAAAAAAAAAGGAGAGTTGCCCCTTATTGCAGAATCACATTCCAGCTTGCAGAGTCAATTTTTCAGATGTTCTTGCTTTCCTGTTCCTTGTTCCTGCACTCAGACCTCATCTGGCCGCGGTGAAAAATGATGTGACGCAGTTTTTTATTCTGCACTTGACACCCTTATGGAAGGCAACGTGGCTCATTGATTCCAAACTCCTCAAAGGTCAAGGCACTAGGAACAAAGATTTTTTGGAAGCAGCCCAGGAAAAACTTTAAACTTGGACCCCGTATACCCAGAAAAACAGAACTGTTAATTGTTACCCCTTCTGTTGCTATTAAGCTTTGTATGAACACTGAACATATGTTCCGTGATCATGTACTTTTATATTAAAATGTTATTGAGTCACCAGGTGAAATGTGTATTAAGTGCACAGCTGAAAATAGACAGTAGGTTTAAATTTTGACAGCAAACAGCTGTAGGATTTCTAAAACTTAATTCAAATAATGTAATCAATAGGTTATGCTACAGTTTCAAGTTTCCCCAAACAAATTTATATGAAAAAGGATATTAATTTATTTGAGATTAGTTCAGCTAAAAGATAGATTTTTCTCTGTCACCTCTAAAGCTCAGATAAAAAAGAGAATTTGAGATGTTTTAAGAAGTGCAAAACATTTTTTTTGGTTTAGCACACCAGAAAATTATGAGCTTTTTTTTTCCACTTTTTCTCTAGTGCAGATTACTAATGATTACTCACTCCACTGTTTACTCATTCTGCAGCTGTACAGGTTTTGAAATGCTAATATGTGAATTATGTTCTTGTTTTATCATAAAATTGGAGAATGGGTCAAATCCAAACAAAACACTGTGTAAGGAGAGACCCTGAGGTTTTTCAGCTACACGTGAAGCATGCCACAGAGTCACATAACTTACCGTGGAGTCGAGGCACGACAAGTAAGCAGGAACGCTCCCACCTGAGCATCAGATCTGTCCCTCCAGGGGAAACACAGCAGGAGGCTGGGCTTGGGATGGGGCCAGTCGTCAGCTCCTGGTGTCCAGCCACGGGTATTTCCAGTCTCTCGTAAGGCAAATGCCCAGCTCCTCGTGGCCACTGGTGTCACCATCATCACTAAACTTGTGTGTTGTGTAGGTGTGTGTTAAAAGTACACAGAGCTGCATCACTGCCCTGGTTTGATGAACACAACAGCTTCCCATACCTTAGGCAGCCTGCGCTTTTGAAATGCCCTGGGGCTTATGAATAACCAGGGGTGTGAAAGGAGACCCTCAGGTTATCACATATGGCAGTGGTTCTCTCTTTTTTGTTTCTTTCTTTCTTATTTATTTATTTATTTATTTATTTATTCAGGCTGGGTAAGATATTTGGGTATTGGGCTAGTGGCATTAAATAGATGGATACATCTTTTTGTGTCTCTTTAAGTGAATTTTCTAGGGTAACCACACTTATTCCCCTGCTCTCTCCCCAGCTCCTCATTATTTCATAGTGAGGTCTTTGAGAGTGCAAACCCATGCCATAAGGAAAAATATTCTTATTAAGGAAACAGGAATCAAGAATCCTGAAGTCATATTGAAGCATGTTTATGTTCATTCTTTCCTTTCATTACATAGAATTGCTCTAGATTTGACTGAAACAAACCAAAAGACTGTACTGACATTTGAAAAGGAAAATTATGAGAATCTCTGGGAGTTTTTTGTATGAAAGGCTCTTTTATATGGTTGGGGTTTGACCCAGTCTCCAAGAGGTCTTCTATTTGATTGTATAGGTTATATTAATATTTTAATGATTTTATTTCTATGTATGTATAGAAAGCTTTTTCACTGGAAACTCAAGAAATGGTCTCAAAAGATTTGGAATTTAAAATCAATGTTTTTAGTTACTATAAAGAGAGTATTCCCAAATTATCTTCAATTTTTGTGTATCCTGTTGAATAAATATTGAAAGATAAGTACTTCTGTGTGCAGATTGAATAACACAGACTCTGAACACAGAGGATTGTTACAAAATATATATTGAAGAAAAGTGTATTACTCTGAGTTGTTTTACTTTGGGGAGGGGGGGAGATTTTTATTTTTGTTATTTTTGTTCACGCTTGCTGTTAAGAATTACCTGTAGCTAAGCTAAGAGTTAAAGTCAATGTGAATGTAAAAACAAATAACTTACTGATATTTCCAGCTGCGCTTTGGCCTTATTCATCTAAAAAGTAAGTCCTTGTAATGCCTGTAGATCTGCATATATTCTGAGTTCTTATTTATTTATTTATTCATTTCTTTTGTTCTTCTAGCAGTGCTATTGCCCTGTAAGTGTTCATATACAGCAGAGTGGTTGGAGAAGTCCTTGAAGACCCTGATCCAATGCTCACCAAGGAAATTTGCTCTCATGGCATGGATATGGTTTCAAGCCAGGCAGACCCATCCTGGAGCTTTCCCTGCTTGCTCAAAAGGCTGCTTGAAATTCTTGCCATTAACTGTCCATACCGGTGCTACTTGGTACAGCTCTGTCATTTCTTCAAGGTGTGAGTTCCTCTTATTTTTTCCTTAAAAATATGTTTATTACTGAATTGTAGAGAACAGATTTGTATTGTTATTTGGGGTCTAACGCCACCAATTTCCTTGGTGCGACATTAGCAGGGGGTTAAGCACTCTGGCTCATTTTTCTCAGGATAACTTTAAAGCTCTGGTGGAGATGAAGAGGTGAAGGCAGTTAGCATCCACGCTGCTCACACAAAAGACTTCAGATCTCATCAAGTTGAACTGCTCACTCTTCAAAAGAGTAGCCCTTAAAATGATTTGGAACTGACCTTCTTTCCCTGAGAAATTTCTTCTGACAAAACAGGTATATGTGATACAGAAAAATACAGTTATTCATTACCAACTGGTAGCTCCTCATTGCCAGATTACCTTTAATTCACAAGCTAAACCAGAACAGGGAGCACACCTTGTTTTTCTCCCTCTCTGTGTTTTGGATGTTAAATTGTTGACTTTCTCTGATATCAGCAGGCATGTAAAAGGTGGTTACAGAAGACAGAAAAGCAGTGTTACCTCAGGACTTTTTGCTCACAGGCAGAGTAGTTGGTAGGTTGGCCAAAACTGTCTTCACTCCTCAAAGGAAAATGTATTAAAAGAGAAATGCAGCCCTTGCATATTGCCAGTGCTGTTCTGCTTGGAGAGAAAACTCCATCAGTGCAACTCCCATAAAGACAGATCTCTGCCAAATATAATTTGGAGATGCTGTGGGACTTGGGAATTGGCCCCTCATTAGAGATACAGAGATTTCTCTCTAGAAGGGCAGTTTTCCAGCCTATGAAAATTAATGGGAGATGTACATGTATATGTGGGTAGATTTCAGCTCCCAAACATACTACAAGGTGGGCCAATCCACCAAATTGCACTGAATGTTGTTTCATCACTCCAGAGGCTTCCTGCCTGGTGCCAAATATTTGCAGTTTGAACATCTATTATACTATTAGTGCTGCAGTGTATCAACAGATAACTCAGATACAATATAGAAGATATAATTCTCAATATTGTCCACTGATTTTAAATATGTGTTTTTTGTTGTTGTTGTTGTTTTTTTTCTTTTAAATATACACAAGTAAAGATAACTAAACAGGATAAGTTGAGCAATTTTTATAATGTCATTTGGTTGATGCTTCAAAGAAAAGCTAATGCCAATGCCTCTCTAAATTGCAATTGGTAAAACTTTACAAGAACTAAAAATTAATATTCTAGAAAGTACAGACAAAAATAAAATATGAGAACTATAAAATCAAAATGTATTTGATTGTTTTTCTTTTGAACATGTCTCCTGGAATTAGTAAATATATATTTATCCTGCTTGAAGCCCATAGAATAAAGATGCTCATTTCCAGAATGGATGTTCCGAAAAGGCAGCAGGAACTGAGAGCAATTTGGGAACACCATCTCTGAGCTACCATACAGAAGACAGTTTTTAATGTTGAAATAAACTACCGAGAGTTATCTGGAAGCCGTCAGTATAAAACCGCTAACCAATAGGTATATGCGCGCACTGTGCTACCTGGCGCATAACTGTGTGGCAAAGAGGTAAAAGGTGATTTGCAGCCAGTGATTAAAAAAGCTTCTTGAAATATTAAGCTCTTCTGTGAAGGGCAATACCCTAAATGTGGAGGTTTTATGCGTACAAAAGCCCAGTTGCAGAAAGAACTATGGGATCTGGGTAGTGTCACCCGACTTAAACCCCACAACTCTGCTCTGGGAAGAAGCACTGCTGCCTACACCTGGAGCAGTGGCTCTGAGCAACATGCAGACTCTTTTGATGAGATTTTGGGTTTCTCACATGGTTTTGCATATCATGGCTAGCTACTTAGAATTTCATTTAGAACTTAAAATTGAGAGATTGATTTTCTGATGAAGTCCACAGGGACGTTTCTCAACCAAGTTAAATGAAAAGGAAATAAATTTGGATAAAACAAATTTGTGAAGGCGGCTTGTTTGCTTTTTCCTCCCTCTTTTTTTTTTTTTTTTTTTTTTTTTTTTTTTTTTTTTTTTTTTTTTAATTTTCCTTGCTTTCTGTGGACCTTCTGCAAAAAACCACCCTACTCATTGCCCAGGGACTCTCTGCTATCTCCCGTGGCCAGAAGGTGGCTGGCGCAGGTATCTGCCCGGTGCACCGGTGTGGATGAGGTGTACCCATGTGCCCACGGGCTGCAAGCACCTTGCACCCTTTCTCTCGTTGCTAAGGTACGGGAAGTGTCTATGGATGAAGCCCTTCCTTGCAGCTCCCATAACAACAACCACTGACTGGGTGAGGAGATTAAAGCGGGAGAAAAAGAGGAATAAAAACAGCAGACCTGGGAATATATTCCATTAAGCATTCTATTGTACTTGCCCAAAAATGATATTCTTGGGAATTTACTCAACATTTTATTACTTGCTGTATTTAAAAATATATACTTCATCCAACTCTTCTCTACACAGTGGTGCTGCTAAACATTTAGCATATTTTATGTGTTCAAATAAACTGGAGAGCATGGCTTGCAATGCTAAAGAAAAGGTAGCAATTTACTGGCAGGACTTGATTTCACACTTGTAACTTTTACACAGAGCCTGACATTGTTCACTTTACTAATTGTAAGACTAATAACTTTTCCAAAGAGCACAGAAGTCTTATTTCACATCTGTGCTGACTGAAACCACGATGTAATGTCACAAGTGCCCATAAGGTGTGAGAACCCAGGGTCCAAGGACACGACTAAATCTAAGAATTTCCAGGATCTAATCAGAAATGTCTAAAAAGGATGCAAGTGCCCAAAGTGCAGGCCAGTGCTGGCGAGTGGAGAGGGAGAGGAGTGAGGATACTGGCTGCAAGGTGTAACTAACAGAGAAGTAAACCAAGGTCTTCTGTGGAGATGGGCTTCCCTTGTGCCTCACCCTGCCCATGCCATGTCCATGACCTTGCTGATGGTGGACGCGTTCACCAAGAGCCTCCAGGAGCTGTCTCAGGCTCCAGTTCCCACATTTATGGCCCCTTTAGCAAGCGTTTTCAGGGGGAGTTTACTCCTCCAATAGAAAATTTGAAGTCAGAAAAGTGTTGTTGCTGTTTTCTTTAAAAACTGTCGTCCATGACTGCATATTTCAATGTTCGTTAAAAAACTTGGAGGACAGAAGTCATCTGCCTCCCGTAGTCATTTACCTGGGTACAGGTGTAGCTGAGTGCATTTCCAAATGGGTTTATCAGCCACTCCAAGGTTTTGCCAGAAAAATGACAAAATGCTGCCATTTTGGGGTGGTTGCTGTTTGTAGTGGTGTTTGCTCTGCCCGTGCCTGGGAAAGAAGGACCCTGAGGTCACCCTTGCAAGCCAGGCTCAGGCGTCCCACCATGCACACTCACATCTGCTGCAGACACAGCCCACAACCCAAGTCATCTGAGCCAAGCCAGAATAGTTAAACTTGTCGCCATTTCAGAATTAGAAAAGTGAGTTAAATCTTGGGCTGTCAGCTCAATTTTTCCCCACAGCTTTATGGAACAATCTTATTTTCCCATAGGAAAAAAACATGGGCTTCTAGCAAAGCTTGGTAAGGAGTTATTTTGTTTGCTTTTGCAAGACTATCAACAAACCAAACTATGTAGGCTTGTCTTTAATTGTGAAATTTTTTCCTATCACGCATTTTCCAGCTCCAGACAAGTAGGGTCGCCTGATGTGAAATTCTAAGATTTGTAGGCTTTGTCCTTCGGATGCTGTGAACTTGTGAGCTCTCCATATATGTTTTCAGCTAACCATTTAAGTTAACTGCCATTGTCGCTGCAAATTAGCGTGAGTCTAACAGAAGAGCCCCAGCCATGAAGGGAATCTTTCCACTTGGTGTTGGCCCCACACCAGCGATGGGTTGCACATCGGGTCCATTTTATCAACCCAAAAGGATGAGGGAGACCAAAAGGAAAAATCCTCATGTTAGTCTTCATCATACAGCTTGCCTTAGAGCTGGGGGCTGTGGTTAGACACAGAACAACCACACCACTGCTAAAGGTTGAGAAAACAAAGCCTTAAACCACACGCGTGACTTTTCCCCCCTTATGTAGACTGGTTGAGGTCAGGGTTGCTCCAGCTGCAGGGTTGAGTTTTATGGTGGAAGGAGCTGCATTTCCAGCAGGAATACATCTTGAGGCATGGTAGGGAGAGAACTTGTATGAGTGCTGAAGAGTAGAGCAAAAGCTTTTGCATACCACCAGGCTGCTTGCAAAGCTGGGCCGTTGCGGGTACTGCATTGAACTACTGTAGGACGGATGATGTGCCAACTGACAGATCACATGGAGCTGACAGAGGTTGCCTTTAGTGGCTTTCTCCTCTGTTTCTTGCAAAGACTAACACGGACAGCCTTCAGTCAGACCCCACTGCCCCAGTGGGTGGTTGTCCCTCCTTTGTGGCCATGTCAAACAGCCTTCGGTGCTACTGGGAGGGGAGGCTGGCCAGCAGCTGGGGTTTCCCGGCAAATATCCAGGTTATCTTACTGTAAAAATGTGTTGCTTTCAATAGTGCCTGTTATCTCTGTGAAAATAGAGAGGTAAAGACAGAAATATGCATTTAGAAGAGTGTAAGGAATTTCTATGCAATGGGCCACTTTCTGCTGTGGTTGAGAGCAGCTTTCAGAGCCGTCTGAAGGAGTTAATGAATGGGCTTTACTGTGTATGGCACGAGTGAGCAGCTGTGAACAAGAAAATTAATATTCCTGTTCTGTGGATCTTCCTACAGATGCTTCTGAAGAGCAGTATAACAAAATCCTGATTTTACGAGGACAATCTGTATTTGGAAGACTTCAGGGCTGGCTGTGTGGTGCTTGCCCTGCCCAGGTGTCCTGCCTGGTGGCAACAGCTCTGACCAAACTGCATTTTGGAGCTTCTGGTATCAGCTAACTCTAGAAACCTTTATTCATAATACTGCCAACAATATTTTAGCATCTTAAACAATAATTTTGTGCTTTGTAATTGACTGTATCTACAAAAACACGTTTCCTTTCATAATATGCCACTAAGTCACCCAACGACTGACTGACTTAAGAACAAGGTCAGAAGTGCAATTATACGTGAAGATAGGTGCAAGACAGAGAGTCAATGCACAGGAAGCTCCTCACACATGCTGGTGCTGCAGGCAGGTATTAGTTCTTGTGGAAGTGCTGAAATCCCTGAGGCTGTCAGGGCACTCACGCTGGAGAGGCGCTGAAGTTACGGTGGGAGAAAAACTCCTGATATGGTGTTTTGAACCCGTCACATATCAGCTTCCTCAGGCTGGTGCACTGCTATCGTTTTCCAAATCGGGTACCAAATATCAGTACCAAAATGCCTTAATTGCTTTCCCAGGGAAGGCAGCAGAAGGTAACCTAGATATTCAACTGCACAAATCTTATGTTATCTTTATTAAAACAAGTTACAAAATTACCTACATTGCATGCATGGGAAGATTTTTTGACATATTCAGAGATGAGCATATGTTAAAATAATCATCTGGAAATAAAAAAGCTCAGAATATCAGAAAAGTCTCTTGCTTTTTTAAATTACTGTTTCTGAGCAATACTAAGAAAACTATAATCCAGAAAGTAACTTTTCAGCACTGATACTGAAACCTGATTTTTTTTTCCTATTAAAAATAATCACGTCTGATAATGAATAAAATTAACCCTAAAAGAAACCCTCCATAATTCTTGAATCCTTCTTACATTTAGCAGCGGGCTCATATTTTTCCCTTCACAGATGTTACAATACGGGTGTCAACACTTTTATTTCTTTGTCCGTAAGTTGAAAATTATGACTGCTTCATAAATTGCTAACGTGCTCGGAAGACGCGGGCCCAGCTGCAGTGCACATGAGTTCAGGCTCCTGCCCGGGCCTCATGTTTCACCATGACCTCAGTTTCCTGTGCTGAATGGGAACCAACGCGAGCGAGCACTTGTAAAACTGTTTTTGAAGAGTGAAGTTATGAAGAGGTGCTGCAGTGTCAAACATCTGTTTCATCCATTACACTCAAATAGCAGCAGCGACTGTACAGTAGGGCAAGAACCATCAATAAATTAAAGCCCTCTTGTGACCACGGTCTCCTAACTCTCTTGAGCTGCCTGGCTCTTGTGCCAATTTGAACCATGAAATAAAGATGCTAAACAAGAAAACAAAACTGCTTATTCTGAGACAGCTCCTCTCTCCAATGATAATTAGGGTTTTCTTGCACAATTGCAGGGTTGCTTTTAGAATAGACAATTCTTGGCCTCACCAGTCAGTTCATATTTGTAAATGCTCCTGGTTGGAACTGGGATTTCAGCCTATTTTAGTAAATACTTATGTTTCTATTGTCATTTTTAGTCAAATAATAGCAAGATAAAATAAGCAACATGTTCTTTTTTAGAAAACTATGCAGTTTACAGATGTGTTAGTACTGAAATTCTATATTTGTGATTTCTGGAACCCAATACAGTTAATTACATTAAGATATGTCCTGTAACCACACCACATATCTCTCATCAAAATTGACATGTGCATTAATTACCTAAGGAAATATACATGCCAGTATAATAGGACAGTTGTTCCTTGTGATAAACTATAAATTGTATTTAAGACAAGATATCTTGTGCAAAACAAGCAAATTTTCAAAAACAGAGATCTATTTATAGGCTTGGAGGGGGGTGGGGGTCTGGGAACTAAACTACCAAGCTAGGCAGTCTGAGAAAATGTTAAGAAGCTGTGAAGTTGTTCACCTCGGGGTTATTGGTTCAGATGCTGTTGGGATTAGTCATGTTCACCAGGAGCTGTTACCACCTATCGTCTCCACAGCAGTCAGTGTGGAACTGCTGGGCTGCAGAGGGATATTGGGTTGGGTGGGTGTCTGAAATGCAACCCCACAGCTGCTGGCCACCACATTGGCTTTATCTTTCCCCTCCTCACATCCTTCTCTGTTTGCCCTGGTCACACTGCTCAGGCAATGTGAATCAATCTGGGCAGAAGTCTCAGTCCTGCCTGCTCAGCCACCTTTATTGACATACGCTTCTGGTTTGGTTCCCCTGTCTTCCAGACATCTCACTGTTCCTTCATTGACTTAGATTTCCTATGTATGTATAGGAAGAAACTTTTAAAGTGAGGAACAAAGATGTGTAGCAGCATATTGAAATGCTTCTTGGTGGTTTAAGAGCCTCCTGGTGCATACTGGGCCTGGAACTGTCTTGGTAAGGAAAAAAAGCTGCTTTTGAACTTTGTTAAAGACACTCGGACAGATCGCCAACATGTTCAAATTGTATTTCAGACAAAATGAATACTTTCCAAGATATTTTCACCTCCCAGATGTGCTTTTTCATATCCCTCACCCTAATTATCTGTCTTAGCAGCACACTATATTGACCGTATTACCGCAGCCCCAAAAGGGACCTGTGCATCCCCATCACCTTCCTTCCTAGTGGTACCTTTCACAGGCAGAGGGACACACAGGAACAACATAGGATTGGCATCAAAATATCAGTTCTCATGGGAATTGGCAGAGGATCATTGACCCCTGGCAGAGAGCTGGTGTCCTGTCTGACCGCAGGCTGCTCTGTACCGTCTTGAGCAATTCAGCGTCCTGACCTGACATGGTGCTGGTAGAAGGAGGACTGTTGCAAGGGCATCTCTTTCCCAGCTAGTGGCCAAAATCTCATAACTCAAAAGTTTCTTGATAAAGTAACAAAGCATCATGGTCATATGTCCTCATGGACAGGGAAAAAAAAAAAAAAAATAAAAAATGAGAGAGAGAACTTAAATACAAGGATATTTTTATTACTATTATTGTTAATATATATATATATATATATATATTTTTTTTTTAGTGGACTGCATCTCATATAATGCAATATAATCTAATCAGAGTCAACATGCATCTTCAGGGATCTGGTTCAGCTGGAAAAACAGCCTCCAGAAAAAAATAGAGATGTTATTGTGGCCATGGTATATGTTACAAACAGAAAGAATAGTTTTATGAAAACATGTTTGGCTAGCAAGTGTGACAAATATCACGTACTGCCTGCATGGCTGTGGAAGGCACCTGGTTCAGGCAGGGCAGAGCACTGATTTCAGCTTACCACATGGAAAGGTGTCTAAAAAATCAGGCAGCTGTCCTCCTAGCTTGCTGCTGAAGATAGCTCACAAAGTAAATGCTGAAGTTGTTGAACTCGTGCCTTTAAAATAGATGCAGTTTTAAGATTTACAGTTTTAATCTGTACCACAAGAGACAGAGATAACAAAAAATGCTCATTTTTTCAAAATATTTTGGGGGTTTGCACGTCTTCCTCTGGTGCAAACTGGAATTGTTCCATTGACTGACTGGTTTGACTAGGAATCCTGTAAAAGAGCAAGTAAAAGACAAATATAAAGCAAAACAAAACTAGAAGTTCTTGGCACTTGGGGATTTGTGTTGGCCAAATGACGAGACTGAATCCCAGAATCTTTGCTTGGAAAGGATATGAAGTCATTGTTCAAACGTGCATATAAACTGGATCTAGAGGGATAAGATTAAAAAAATTTACAGAGTTCAATCTCATAAAACTATCAATTATATGGGACTGTTTGTGTCCATCTCTGTGAATTTTTCTGCAGAACAAATGTTTTGTTTTACTTCTGGGTAGACCATGGAGCTGGCATAAAAATGGTATGCTACCATAAACAAGAGGCCAAGGATTTGCTTAGCAAACATGTTGTGGTTTCATTCACAGAGCAGTTATCGCAGGAGAAATGGATTGGCTGCTATGATATAGGTACATGGATCAAGAGCTTATGAATCCATCTGCCATTTTGCAGAAGAAACCTTTTGCTGTTCTTTGAAAGTAATAGTCTGAGTGTTTGGAAACTGGATTTTCTTCTGGGACCATACAGAATTTCTGCCTTTATGCTACTAATTTAATTTAAGTTTGAGGTCTTGAAGCTAGATGAGATAAGTACAGGCTGAACTGTGCTCATGGTGAAAGAGCTTTTAGCACTCTGAAAGGGAAATATACCATTTTGTGTCCCATATTTCTCTGTTTACATAGCAAAAACTTATGCAAATTCAAAAATTGAAAGATTGCAATGATTTTCCTAGATTCTGTACAATCACTCAAATATAGAATGAAAGTCGAAGGAAGTGGCCATGGAAATCTTGTGTGTTTGCCTCCTGTGTTTGCTGAGGTTGAACATCATAAGATGCTTACAAGTCACTGTGTGACATTGCTGGTGCTGTGGGAAAGGAGCTGGTGAGCAGCTGAGTGCCATTAATTTTAATATAAATCACTGTGATGTGTAGGAGTACAGTCTACATCTCCTCTTCTTCTCTACTTTCTGAGTGATCCTGCTAAATTTTCTAGACAGGGGGGTGTTTAAGGACGCAGCTTTGTGCTCGCTGCAGGTCCAGTGTTTGCTTGGCCTGTCGTGCTGATGCAACGTCTCTGAATTGGTCTGGCCCCAGACTCTCCTTCCTGCTAGGAAAAATAAAATAATAAAACACAAGTTTCCAAGTGGATCTTGGTGGTGTTCTTAATGCCACATTTCACTCCAACACCAGCAGCACTGTTGGACCTTGTTAAAGCAAATTTACAATTGCCTGCTTCCTTAAAGTATTAAATTCAGCGATTCCTCCTGGCTCGTTTCTCATGGTAAGCTTTATGAATGTGTTCAGAAATTTCAAATAGTAAAACAGTCTAATAAAAGAAGTTTGTGTATGTGGAGAAGTCTGTTTGCCTGAATTTGCTGATGAATCACACCATTCCCTGAAGCTTATTCCTGCACCAAATTGATTAGTAGGTAGCTGAATATGGGGGATAATGTGGAGGTTAATTCTGATGGATTACCAATGCTCTTTCCAATTGTTTGGGTTTCTACCACAAAATATTCTATTATACTGGAATATTGTTTTCATGATTTGTAGGATGTAGTAGTGAGCAAGTCTCAATCTCAATCTCACTCTCCAGAGTGGTTTTGTTGTTTGAAGTACGTTTCTTAAAAAAAAGAAAGAAAAATCAAAAATCAAAAAATCCAATTCTTGTCCAAAGTCTAACTTCTTCACTCTGCCAAATTGGGTTGGAAACTCATGAGAACGTATCTCCTGTGAGACTTCTGGTGCTTCCTGCCTCGGCTCATGTTGTAAATGTCACAAGCACTTACACAGCTTTTCATGTGGTATTTCAACACCACTGCTGCCACGCTCGGCCAGATCCAGTGGCAGAGATGCTCAGAAGCGCAAATCACTGAAGAGGTTGGAAAGAAACAGAATGGTTCTTGTAGAGGTTGTTTTATTTATTGTTTAATTTGCCTTTTTTTTTTTTTTTTCTTTCTATAATACTGGCATATAATCTGGATTTGAATACTAAGTAGAAATACTGTTGTTAAAATTTCACTTCTACTTTTTCTTTGCCACAAACCTGAGCATGAAAGACCCCTGCCAAGGCTGCTGGTGGGGTACATCTTGATGCCTCTGCCCAAAGGTAGGCATAGAGGTTGGGTCTAATAATGAGGTTGGGTCTAATAATGAAACGCTGCAGAGTAATTAAAAACGCAGGAAATGTTGACTTCAGTCCTGGAACTTTATTCCCATGTTTTTTAAGACCACACATGGTATTTTGTGTAACCAAAACCAGTACCAGGTTGGTGCTGTTGACTCGGAACGGTCCTGAGCAGCCAGATTTGTGGCTGGTCAAGGGGAAGGGTAGCGACTGGTCAGGTTAAGCAAACCTCTCATAGTTTCCCATTCGTTATTTGAAGGCTTGTCAAGTTATGGAAAAGCATTTTAATTAACAACTCACAGACTTTAAAATAAAAATCAATAAGGTGCACATATTTCTTTAAGTGATGTCCAGAGTTTGCCTCCAAAGTTACAGTTTGACAGATTTCCATTAAGTTTATTGGCTTGAGATGATGTGATTGTGTTTTAATATGAAGAATTAATAAAAGATATATGAACTTATATTTATATAACCCAGTACAAAAGGGTCAGTGCATTTCCCACTCTAATTTTCTTCACAGTTTAGATTTAAATGAATTTGATTCTTCAAGGAAAAGCATAATGACATAAAGACATAACCCCACACTCTGACTCCCACCACCCGCAAGTACACACGTGCACCACACACACACACAAAAAAAAAAAAAAAAAGAAAAAGGAAAAAAAGAAAAGGAAGAAAAAGAAAAACAAATCATAGATTATCTTAATTTCTATTGGCTTTATTATTCTCTAGATAAAAGGCTCCTCAATATAAAATGAGAATTCTGAGATCAAACTTTTAAAGAATTCACATATTTACATCAATTTTTAAAAGGTTTTATAACTAATGAACTCAGATTTCTTTTGGCATGGCATAAAATCCATTTGTACAGTTTTTAATTAAGAATGCAGCCTACGCAATTAAAATTAAGGGTAGAGACTTCATCAGATGTCCTGTGAGAACCCCAGTCGAAAAAATTATGTTAATGTTGTATGTCCTAAAAGCATTCTCTGAATGTTGGAAACACTTTATGAGGAATTATTTCTGCTATACAATGAGGATTTATTTAAAGTTGAAAATTAAGAGCTTTTAATTTTGGAGTGTTAGGACCTTGTTTATCACTAATCACTTTGGCATTTGCTATGCGCTTTCAAATCAGACAAGATCATTTAAAATTCTGCATTTTCTGGAAAACATGTATATGTACTTAAGCTTATATGTATATGTGTATAAACTATATATATATAAGTTGAGACATGCACCCAATCTATAATGCAAATAATGTACATGCAGTCAAGGGAATTCCTAATGTGAATTTTAATATTTAAACTAACAAGTGCCATTATTGGGAATATTAAGACATTTCTTTGTTGAAATGATTAAAATTACATTTGAAATAATGAATGAAATGGACACATAAATATATAAATAACTCATTTCAAAGGCTACCCTCAGTTGTATAGGAAAGTGAAGTTTAATGTATTTGAAAGGTGCTAAATGAATACCCTAGAAAACAGATTTCTTTTTAGGAAGTGGTGCAGTGTGATCAATAATGGGACAGCTTTTCCCATTTCCAAAACTCTCCAGTACAGACTCGAAACAACTGCTTTAGTTTTGACTGTTATGGGGCTTTTCAGTGCTGGAGACACACAAGGAGGAATACAGATAGTGAGCCCAGAGCATGTGCAAGGGAGATGATACCAAGACAAAACAAAAAGATGTGATACGCTGTTATGCTGAACACTTGTTTCACATTGGGTGCAGGGATTTTCCTTCTTTTCTTTTTCTTTTCTTTTCTTGTCATTTTTTTCAGCATAGCTTAATGCAATAAAAATGTTTTATATTTAGAAGAGTAACAAGGGAGCTGAGGCTTAGCTTTGGAAGGCAAGCCAAATTTCATAAGGATTTTAAAGTGTAGAATAAGAAGGTTTGGCTCAGAGGAGAAGTCATTTCCAAGCCAAAGACCTGACATGAAGAAATGTGCAAAGAAGCAAGAGAAAGACAGGTTTGGGGGAGGAACATGATGGTGGTGATGGCAGTGAACCAGGCAGGAAGGAGTTCAGGATGCGATGGCCACGATTCATGGTGAGCTGTAGAACATGCAGACCCAGACCCCAGAGGATGTGGTGGTCCCCCTTCTGTAAAACAAAACCAAAACCAACAACTGATTAAGGCTGAAACCTCTGTGTATTAGCACTTGAATTCAATAGTATTTTGGAAGTAGAAGGAGGGTAGAATAAGGTGCTTTTCACTCAACAGCAAGGTCACCAAAATTCAGCAGTGATTCTCAGCATGATGAGTTTTGTGTTCTCATTGCTGTTGCTTATAGGCACTAGAGCTCATAAAAACAAGTGTTTTTTATCTTTCGGTTAGCCAGCAGTCATTAGTCAAAATGAAAAAAAAAAAAAAAAGATGCCCACCACTGAGTTATAGGTGGCTCTTATCTTTAGAGAGGCTAGTCAACAGCTCCCAGCTACACCATAAATAGCAAAACTCTTACATTGCAACCACCACAGAGTTGATTCTGATCTAATTTACATCCATTTTACATCATTTTAACCCTCTTCTCCTTTTTTTTTTTTCTTTTTTTTTCCAGTGAAGCTGCTTGAGAGTTACATGCTTATGAATCAGAGAGAATCAGGCCCTCAGATAGATGTGTATGGCCAAAGATAACATTCTGGCCACAAACCTCATTTTTGTCCTTTCCTCCACCCACAAACCAATAAAATTACACAAGGCCTGAGCCTGAGAGGCCCCCAGATCTGGGCCAAAAATAAATACAAAAATACAATAAAATTTTAATGTGGGGGCCTCGTGCAATCTTTAACTAGTGCAATATTTAACTGTATGAACAAAAGATGAAACAACAGCCAAGAAATACATTTCACCTATAATTCCACTGAATATAGGAAGAAAGACCAAAGAAAAGGAGGAAAAACCATTCCATAAAATAATAGTAATACTCAGGAACTTTAAAATACCCATAAAATTACAGTACTAAATTATTAGTGCCCATGTTAGATATGCTTTGAGTTTGTCAGAAGCATTTGATGAAAGGCTGTCAAGAGTTTCAAAATGAGTGGAATAAAGTTAGGCCAAGGAAAAAGAACCATTAGGAATATTAAAAGCAATGTGATTGATCCCCATTGCGTTGCCTGGAGAGATGAACAAGGCATGGTTTGGCCCCCAGGACTTTGCTGCAGAAATATTGAAGAGTTACTGAAGTGGGTGAAGGCTTGATTTCCTCTGGTGGCCTCCCCAGGGGATGGCGTTGGGGGTGTCCTCCTCTGGCCTCACCAGTGCACAGGCATTGCTGAGTCACTGCCCAAAGGAAGGACAAAAATCTCCTTAGTATCCATCCAGAAGTTTGAGAACCAGCAGTTTATGAATACTTCAGTCCACCCTGAGCAGCCAAAGCAAACCAAAGCAAACCAAAGCATGGGGGAAGCACCCCAAGCAGTCCTGCAGTGATGTCTCACTCCAAAGTTCTGTACAGTTTCTCCTTCAGGCATTCCCAGCTTACTCAAATCTGGGTGAAACTCTGAGACTTTAAGAGAAAAATGGTACAGAAAAGCCTGGGGTTGATAAAGAAAATGAAAAACTAGGTCTTTTTCCTTCTAATTAAGACCCTAAATGTTGCCACTGATCTGAAAGGGTTATTGGGGCCAGCTCAGTTTCCCAGGAGGAAGGCGTGGGCAGGGCTGTTGTAACTTCAGGACAATTCCCTGCAAAACTGTAAGTCAGAGCTTATGCCAGAAATATATAGAACTTATTTTAATGTAATGACTTATAATTTATACAGCTGGGTGATCTAGTCTGATTCTTCCTAAGCTCTTATCCTTATTTGGCAAAATACCAAAGCTTGTGTTTTGCTTCAGTATGATTTTAGGCAGATGCTTAAAACTAAGCACATCAAGATCTTGTTGACAGAAGCACTTTAATTACTATGGTCTTATAATGAGAATATTCAAATTTTATGTTGATCCATAGCCTTTTATTTTACAGACACATTCAGAAACTGTACCAGACGAGGCCCTTTCGATCACGAGTGATGGCTTTAATTTTAGCACTGCTGAACAGTCCAGAAGGTCACTACACTGGTATTTGTCTATTATATCCAGATTTACCTTTGGCTTTCTGGACCTTGTGTGCATCATTTCACTTCCCTGTGCCTCAGTTTCTTCAGCCATAAAAGCTAGAAAATGGATTCACACCATCAGAAAAATGCCAGGACAGCTGAGGTGAGCAGTTGGAAAGAAGAACCTGGTATTATCTCTACTTCTGCCTTGGGCAGAATTTTTTCCCAGGGTTATTAGGTAATTGATAACCACTCAGATAGAAACAGAGAAACGAAAAAAGAGCAGTAGGCACATAGGCCTTTTTTTTTTTTTTTTTTTCTTGATTCATTTTCCTATGTTTAGTTTGTAATCTATGAGTAAAAGTAACTGTACTGTCAAAACCAGAGGGGCTCGGAAAGCGGTGATTGCTAAAGGTGAGTGCGCGCCCTCCCGACGGAGATGTAGTGCAGGCGGAACAGCCACAGGCTGCACGCTGTGCCATCAATTCCCCTCCAGACCATGACCTGGAGAAATCACCTTCAAGTTGACAGGGGCTTAGGCAATATTTCAGAATCTGGTCAAGATTTTACAACACCAGATACTGTTTCATTCTCCGGGCTTTTTCTGACCAAAGAATTTTTAACTAGGGCAAACTGTCAAGTATGCAGCGGTTTTGTAAAGCAGACTGCAAGCCAAAGAAAACTCGGCCGAGAACACCGCATTTATTGATAAAGGGCCTGCACGGCTGTAACGAGATGGGCAAATGCTGTAGCAGGGGCTGGTATGGCTGGGGATGAGGGTTTGCAGGGCACGGCGGTGCCGGTGCTGTGCCGCTTTCCGGCGAGGACTGTTACCACGGCCATAAAGTCATTTGCTGGCTTCAGAAAGCTGCTGTTGCTTTGGCGCAGAGCGCGCGCGGCTGTAAAAACGTAAATCAGCACAGATGCAAGTTTGCTCGAAGACTTTTCCCATGCTGGAGCATTTTCACGTTTCCTGCCAAAGACTGTGTTGCAACCTTTGGCATGCGAGTGTTGTAAGGTTGTTTTTTTATACAACTTCGTGATAATCAGGAGCCAGAGCTCATATTGTAGCAATCTTGTGGCACTTTGAGTTCAGCCATTCAGCAAAAGTTATGTATTTCTTCTACTGGTTAAATGAAATGCCTCCATTTTTCTTAATTGTTTCTGACATTTCACCCATTATTCCCTGAGCCTCCTCAAAGGACGTAAATAGCTCGTAATTCTCTTGCGAGAGCAAGTGTGAGCTGCAGAAATATAAACACCACAGCATTGCTATAAGCCAGTTCTCAGAATATGGATGTTGGTCTGCAGAAAACGAAGCAATCGACAGAGATCAAAAATCCATCTCCGATACGGTTGGTGTGGCAACTAAAAGAGTTGGGCTGATTTCTCCTCTTCCAGATACCCAGAACTAAACATCAGGAACAATTAAAAAATTGTGGTCTTTTGTAAATTACTCCCAGAAGAAATCTTGGAAATCTTTCATTTTAGTCATTTCGGTCCACTGAACCATAAAGCTATTATGAATGAACAAAAATACTAGAGAGAAAATTGAAATACAACGGTAATTAACAATATGAATATATCAAAATAAAACCCAACTGGCGGGATGTGGCCATCAGACACTTTCACACTGTGGTGACTGCGGCCAGGTAGGGCACCTCTGATTTCATACTTTCTCCCTGAAAAGGGCGTCTCTGGTTTCATACTTTGTCCCCCCGAAGTGACCAAAATCTGAGCAGCCCCAAGTGATGGGAGGGGGGGGAGAAGAGGGGACGAGAGGCTCTCACAATTTCTGTCTTTCTCAAAAGCCTCGTAGGTATAAGCAAGGTGTCCATCTTGTTTACCTTAGAATAATAATTAATAATTCTCATTTTAGGATCTTCCTTTCTGTTACCATATGCTAAATGTCAACAAAGGATTATAGGGAAAAATCATTGAAAATGTGCAGCTATCACAAATAGAGATTTCCCTATGGGTTCTCTAATACTTTACAGACAAATGTTAAAGATTTATTGCACATGAACATCAAACATGGTTTTACTACAGTTCTCATTTGGATCAAATTGACACATTTTACATTCTTTTTAGCCTAATGAGATTCTTTCACTACACATTATATTCCAAGTGACCTCGTACATTAAATTTGTGGCATGGAACAAACCCACTGATATAACAAAGCCCTTTTCTTACCAACTTTTGTATGTTTTACGAAAAGAAAAGAAAGAGTTTAACAGAATCATGTCCTGAGCATTCATTTTCTAATTGCTGCTCAAGATAAAGTAATGTATGTACTGTGCAGGCTAACATGTTATGCCAAATTTTCAGTGTTCACAGTTCACTATTCTTTTGAACTTTGATTGCAATCTGAATACACACAAGTTCAGACATAGTCCAAATTTTTAAACTTATGCTTAATACATGAGTGGGTTTCTGCTCATAGACAAAGCTCCTGGAAGGATTTTGCCTTTGGTGTTCAGAATCAGGTCCCCAAAACTGACCAAAACCTGGTTGCTGGAGTCTGACTTCTGATAGCAATTCACTGCAAAAACCTTCCCAGCAGCTTTGCACAGTGCAATATTTGTTTTTGCACATGATTAAGTGATTAAATAAAAAAAAAATCTGTACTGGAAAGTAATTTTTTTTTTTTTTTTTTGGCTTATCAAAGTGATTAGTAATGGAATGTAAGTTTTTAACACCGTGCTGTAATGTTGTACCAGGAGAAGGTAGCAGATGACCTTGAAAGGAGGTGAAAGGAAACTAGAAAATGTTAATTAAAATTATTAGTGCTGTTTGAGGTGCTTATCTTGTTTACTGCTAAGGTGTTGCTCCCTTCTGCATAATTAGGGGTAATTTTACTTACTTTCAAGTCTGTAATTTTAAATATCACAAAGTTTTATCTTCCAACAAGAAGTAATTCATTATTGGTTTGTATGTAACTGCTTGATGTTTTAATCAATATATGCAACTTCCAGAAAGTCTGTTAGAATTTGTCAAGAGGTTTTATACATCTTTTATACTGTAGGATTAGGCATGGTATATGAAGCCGAAATCCCATTTAGTAATGAAATTTAAACATAATTCTGTGTTTATGATGTGAAGATATATTTTTGCTTGATCTGTCCTTTTCCGTTTCCCTTTATCCATGATTATTGGAGGACAATGATATCTGGAAAACAAACCAGAGTGAAGTTAAATCCATTTGAACACAAAGAGTTACTGTCAGTTAATCCTAATAGAGACAATACCGATTTTTTAACTAAACTGCTTAAGAAATGAATATGTCTTGCATGCTTTCAATTTGTTTTAAATCCTAATATGCAGAGCTCTTTGCTGTTGTCTAATATTTGCATAAAATATTTAATCTTGTACTTTAAATTAATGATATTAAAGGTCTAAATGTTTGAAAAATGTTGTTGTCAGAACAATGTAATCTTTTCTCTCCAGACTTCTTCATATAATTGTGGTGCCCTTATCCTAATATACTTGTAACCTTCCTCTGCATTGTCCTGCGCTGAATGTACTCTGCCAGGACTTTCTTAATTTAGAGATTTCTCTACTTTATTTTTTAATGTTAAACAGTGGGGCGGGGAAGCTCCTCCGCTCGTCAGGACGTGCAGCAGAACGAACTAGTTCCCGAAATGGGCTGTGAGATGGAAGGGCACGAATGCGGGTCTGGGCATCAGTGGGTGGTGGGATGCAGGGATGGGGGTGGTGAGTGCTATGGCCCTGCTCCTGGCTGGCTCCACTGGCATGAGCAAGGGGCACTTTTAATTTTGCCTGCTGTAGCAGTTGTGATAAAAATATCGCTGCTCTTTTATCTTCAGCAGAGCAATTAATGACATGCAGGGTACTTGAAGTCCCGTAATTTTTTAACCACTGGCATAGTAGGTAGAAAGAAGCATACCATTGCCATGAGGCTTTAATTAAACCATGAAAAAAAATGGAAAATGTCTTCAGGAGTACATATTAAAATAGGCAAGTAGCTTCAATTCATTTTCTTAAATTTATTGAGTACTGTGCAGGTTGAAAGTTTGCCGGGTTAATGTAATAACTTAATACAGAAGTTGTGTAAGGAAATATACCCTCTTTTTTGTGTATGCTTCATGAGTCAACTGTGCCTACAGGTGGGTTGAGCTGAAGTGGTGTAAGCAGGTCATTAATTAATTAAACAAGCTAAAGCCAATGTGCACTCTGTGAAGAACAGGGAAGTGGGGGGTTTAATTTTGTGGAGCCCCATTACTGCTATGGGGCACAGCCAGGCTTGTGTCCTTCATTGCCTATTGATGAAGATCATCCTGGAGGAAGAGTTACAACCAGGAGTCTGAGTAAAGAACCAGCAGGTGCCCATGGTGCAATGCTTACCCTTTTGGGGATGGAAAGGGATTCAAGGCATTCGGTGTCCACCTGCAATTACCTGTGTAAAATAAATACAGTGTGTTGTAATGTAGCTCATGTGCATGGACTAAATTGTCGCAGTAAAAGCAACAGATCTTTAGTATCACAGGGCAGTGCCCAGGCCCCCACATGTACCCTTGTTTCTCCTAGCGGCATCCCACTCGCTGACCTTCGTGGCTGAGCAGAACAGCCACTGTCGCTGCTGGGGTGCCGCTGTAGATGCCCGGTGTTGGCTCTCTTAATTCCTCAGTTACCACCTCCTCGGTGCTGCAAAAGTCCCTGCAGCCGAGCTGCTCTGACAGCAGGCGCTGCCAGCATGGGGAGGCTGCAAGCAGCCGCCAGCCGGAGCAGAGCCAGGACGCTGGCACGGCCGGGAGGGTCCTGCCAGCTGCTGGGCTCGTCCTGGCTCCTCTCTTACTCTGGAAGAGCTGCTGTTTCATGGTGACTGCTCAAAAGCAGGGGCTACAGCATAGCAGCCAGGTTGGGGAAGAAAAGGAATTAATTCAGCTTGGAGATACAATAGACGAGGAAGGCAGTAAGGCAAAGAGGCACATGAAGAATCTCAAGAGCAGAAGACAGCAATATTTTCAGGGATTTATGTGGCACTAAAAGGGATGTATTATGGCAAGTAGATGAAAGGACATATTATACTGCCATATTTGATGCATGGCCACATAATCACACTAAACTGAATTTTGAATAAGAATGGAAGAAGATTCCTGTAGTCAATTGGAACTACAGGGAGAATTTAAATAGTAGACCTAATAATATGAGGAGCTGCTCTTCTCAGCGGCATGAGGTTAACATCGGTACTCCTGAGGAGGAGAGCCATGGAAAAATTAATGGCACAAGTTGTCAGAATTCCCTTGTTTTTATGTCAGAGTGCACGAGTGCCCAAGCTCTGGCTGTGGTTCACAACACCACGGGGAGAGGTGTGCTGAGACAACCACTCACTTTCTGCATCACTCCATCTTCCTTTGAAGACCTCCCAGCCAAACAATGGTGGCACCCAGGTATTTTATTTGATTCCATTTGGCGTGCCCAAAGAAGACCAAAACCTGCAAGCACAATGCCAAGCTTGAAGAGTTTTACCTGCACTGTCCCCAGATCTGTGCCAGAGCATGAACCATGCATGCTTAGCCATCATTTAGTCCAGATTCCCGTGAAAGGCTCATGAACCAGAGCAAAGCTCTAAAGAAACCTGGTCCAAGTCTCACATTTGTAACAAAGCTCCAAACCTGGGCAGTTTGGGGCTGTTTGTTCCAAACATTTCAAACAGTTCCAGTGACATCTAGTGGGGAGGAAACCCCTGTGAACGGCTCCAGTCTTTCGGAAAAATCCCATTATCCTTTATTTTCTTTTAACCCACTGGGCAATAGTTTCCTACTGAAAAAAACTCAGCTGTGGTTTGTGTGCCATACACCATGATTGAAAAATAGTTTCATAGTCCACTGAGAATTTCTCCTTTCTGGAAACATTTCATATATTAAGGACCATTTGGAATTTTCTCTGGGACATTCCACTAGATCTAAAATAAACTCATGAAAGAAGGTCACAAAGTCTTAGGGAAAAAAAAAAAAAAAAAAAAAAAAGAAAAAAAAAAACACCTCTTGGAAATTTAAATTACTTGGAAAACAACAATAAAAATCTCAGTCCAATAGTTGCTACGCTATTAAATATAAGTGTAACTAAATATAGTTAAACTGATATAAAATTAGCTAGGAAGCAAAACCAGGTCATCTTTATTCCCTCCCATCTCACGCTGTTCTCTGCACTGCCTCCCTGCCCACCTTTAGGACATTTTTCTTTCTGGCGTTGTCCATTAGATGAAGAAGAGGCTGCAAACACTGACCACACTTGGCTTACTCACACAGCAACATTTTTCTTTTATTTCAGTCAGGTTGAGCAAAAGTCCTTTCTGAAGCACTTGATTCCCTCACATCCTTTTACTCCCTCCACTTTGGGCACCATGCAGTGCCACCCAGGTTGTTCTCAATTAAGAAGCAGCTCAAATTTTAGGCTCACAAGACACAGCTCTATACAGCAAATGTCACTGCTGAACAGGTTTCCTGAACAAGGCAGGTGTATCACCAAGGTATATGGTCATTTTGTAGAAACGTGGCACTGTGCTAACAGGGAAAGTTGCTAACGTCAGAGAGGTGGCCATTCAAAGTTCAGAAGTAAGGTCTCAGTATTTCTCAGGAAGAAAGATCATGGCAAAGCAAGAATGCTTTTTTTTTCCTTAAATGGAAGGATTGCACCACTAGAGTTTGGAGGAAACTTACACACGTACATAGTCCTTTTAGTTCCTGAATTAGGAACACTGGACTCGTGACTTTTTGTACATTTTCAAAAAGTAGAGAAAGAAATACAATACTACCTTTGGGTTGTTGTGTGGGCGCAGTTAAACTGACCTGCCACTGCAGGAATCTCACAAGGTCCAGAAGCATCAAAGCTTTGAAAATGCATAGTTATTTTGAAGCTTGTCCAACCAATGTAGGCTGTGTGGGCTTGCAAAATTTGTCTGAAAATTTCACAAGAACTTTGTTTCTCCCAAGTTTCCAGTTCTACCCTTGATCCTGGCTGGAGTCTGGACCTACACTCACAAATACATATTAAAAAAGAATTAGAAACAACATTTAGCCTGGTTGTTTTTAAAAGTTTCAGTTTTATTTTGCAATAAATTTTGGATGCAGGCTCTAAGAATCATGTTCCTGTGACAAGGGCAGCTGTGTTTCAGCAAAGAAACTGAAATGAGTCACCGGTTTTCTTTCTCTCTCATTTTTGTTTTCCTTAATCCAAGAAAAAAAAATAATAATCTAGACTGAAAAATATCAGCTTTGCTCTTTGTGGATGGGAAAGACAGAAAAGTTCTGTTCCCAGGTCTTGCAACAGAACTGGTGTGTGAACAAGACTCTTCACTTCAGCCGCTGCATTGCAGCCCCTCCAGCTAAAAGTGTGCCCAAGCTCGTCATGGCTGACCAGCACCCTGCAAAGCACTTGGTGATGCATGGAAATCTGACGGCTCAGATGGTGTGGAGCCTCCTCCTTATTTTCAGATAACAAAGGCAGCTGAAAATCATTTCAACTCTTTCCCAAACTTTTTTTTTTTTTTCCCACTCAAATTATTGTTGTTTTTTTTTTTTTTTTTGGCACAGAGACTTCAGGATCCCACCTGCAATGGGAAAAGTTGTGTGCTGGAGATGCTCTCCCAGCTAAATCTTCTATGGATGAGGTTGAAAACTTCTGGGTTCAATAATCCCTGCTCTTCATCACAGCACAGTAATTCAACATTAATTCACACTTGTAAAGTACTTGCAGTTTTGTAGAGAGAAGCAAAATTATTTATCATGTTCCACTTTAACTTCCTTCAAAATGCTTGGAAACTGTATTTTGTTATTCTTCGTTGTAAAATCACTGATTTTTTTTTTGATTTTTTTTTTTTACAGTACATTTGTATTGCTTTTGTGAAATAGCAAAACAAAGAAAAAAAAAAAAAGAAACAAACGAAAAACACCAAACCACATTCTTTTCATAGTATTAATTTGGTTTGGTATAAAAATCAGTTTTTGCCAATGAAAATGCATTCCTTTTCGCAAAGACATGTCTTGGTCTCTATTGTGCATGCGAAGGCGTTGAGGTCAGAGGGTAAATTTCTCTTAGTTTCAGACTATTTCCATGGCTGAATATCACATGATTAGCAGTGTTTGGTCACTGCTGGGAGAGCCTGGAGAGAAAGGAAGGTCAGGTGGGTGTCTTGGGAGAAAATCAGAGAGAATTACTATAAAATATGTGCAGTTAAGTGAGAAAATCAGCATCTGCTAGCTGTTTTTTATTCTTTCATTTTTTTTTTGAAATCGGAGGAAATGTTATGAACACATTGTTTTGGGGTTGTTATAATTCTGAAGGGAGAAAACGATGAGGATGAAGGTGGGAGCTTGGAGAATGCAAATAGGAGGCGAGCATTGACAGCAGAAGTCGTAACAGCATTATTTTTCATGATGACTTCAATCCCACAGAAGACAAATTAGGTAAAGAGAGAAAGAAACCACCTCTCTGGGTTCCTTGAAGCCCTGGTTGTGAAGCTCCTGGACATCTGGGGAGATGTTGCCATATCCAAAACAGCCCAAACCAGCTCAGCTTCAGCTAAGGATGTGAAGTCAAGTCCAGGAGCCTCTCTGGGTAGATATAAGCCCTGCAAAGGTCTTTTCCAAGGGGAGCTCAAAAGCTGCTCCTTCATGCCCTAAACACACAGATTCCACAGGCAGTGGGAGGTTGTTACCACTTGATCATATTCTGCAAGTTTGGTGCTGCCACCTTTTTCCCCTCCGAATCCAACCTTTTGGCAATGATGTGAACCATGGAGAGAATTTGGGGCAATATGTGTGAGCAGCAGAAATCGTCTTTCTCTCCAAATCTGACTTGTAGTCTTTTTGAATAACTACAAGAAAAGTTTTGATTATCCTGTAATTATGATTTTGTAAGGGCACTATTCTTCCTCCCCTCCTCCTATGGGAATGCCCTTCACTGATGAATAAATCTCCAAAATCTCCCTCCTCAGGACACTTCTGCTCTGTTTTCCTACCACAGCAGTGAATCCTGCCTGGCTGCTTGTCCTGAGCCTCTCACTTGCCGCACCTAGCTTACTTCTTGAGAAGTTTCCCCCACGGCCCATTTCAGAGTGATTCAGTATAACCAGGACGGAATTGGGAATCTCTTCAAACCTGTAGAAACTCCGAGACGGTAGAAGGTGCACTCAGAAATGATAACCTGCTGGCTGTCTCACACCAGCGGCACAGGGAGCCCAGAGAAGTTTAACACCTGCTTTGGAGATACTCCATTTCTGATCTGTTGATGTTTAATAGCTGTGAATATTAAGTTAATGTTTGGGAAGTTATGGGTTTTGACATTGCCTTCGGCATTTATCATATCTATTGTCCTTCAGGGGATGCTGTGAAGGCCCTCCGTGCGGTCGGGGAGGCAGACCACCATCCAGCTGGGCTTGCTCTAGGATGCAATAAATAAAGCGTGGGGGAAGACACCGCCCTGCCATACGGTCCTTCCCTCCACCTTGCAGTTGCATCCAGCCCTGCTTTTGCTGCTCCTGAAAGGAGAAACTTCAGTTTCTCTTCTTGCAGAGATCTCCACAGCCTGCTTGTTCCTAAGTGCCAACAGAGAGGAAAAGTTCTGTTGGTTGCTGCTGCTGCTGCTGCCCTGTTCTTGCTTGGGCTCCTCTTCAACACCCACTACAAGAACTTAGCTGTAAGCGTAAGGTCTCCTCTCCTTCAAGAAGAAATACAATATTCAAAGTGTGTTCCTGATAGGTGGTTTGGCAGGTGCACAGGAGAGGGTGGGACAGCCCCTCTGGGGGGTGTCAGCCCCCGCGCCCTGCAGCCCCTGCACCATGCGCTCAGCCACCGCACGCTGCGTTCAGCCGAAAATGATGCCAAAGAGGCAAAACAAAGCGTATTGTGTTTGGCCTATCTTGCAAAAAATTATGCATTGAAAAAGAATACTGTGGAAGCAGAGTAAGTACAACATACACGGCAAAGTGTCTTGTTGCTTCTCTGAGACAAAGGCAGACAAAATTAATCAGTGATGATTTGTTGTGCCAGAAAATGCACGCTTCTGACTATCTGTGGCAGATTATTGCCAAGGAAATAGTTCCTCAATATCCCAGGCACATTCCTGACCTGTATATTATGAAGTTATTTCTGCTTTATGATTTGTAACCTGTAAAATGCCTCTGATCTTAATAAATGAGAGCTTGTTGCCTCCTGAAATCCACTGTATTTCATCTTTTGCTTTCCTCCTTTGGCAGTGTTGTTATTTAGACTGAGTTAACATTAGTATTCTCTCTGAGCATATACACTTCCATGAATTCGATATCATCGCTGCGAGCTAGCACCCTTAGGACGCTATGACACCATCCATATGACATATGATCATGCGTGGAAGCATAGCTGGAGGCTTTATGGAAAACACTGAGGATTTCCCAACCTGTACTTTCTTTTTTTTTACTTTTTTTTTTTTACTTTTTTCTTTTTCCACTTCCCCACAAGAAAATGTCGTGGACGTTTTTAATTGTTTAATCAAGCCTATGACCCATGGCTAGGTCTCGAAACTTAATAGTAAACCCATAGCAAGCAAATTACACGGGGCTGTCTTATCAAAAGCCTTCCTATAGAATAGTTCAAGTAGCCTGAGGTTCAGCCTGATCCAGCTTCTGAAAATGAAGGGCCTTACCCTTGGTCAATGTATAGGAGTTTTCTCGATGCTTACGGGGGTTCTGGTGGCAGAACAACTGGCGTGCTGCCACAGTGGGACATTGCACGTCCCAGGTGGGTTCCCTCGAGCTGCCCAAAGCCACCCTCCGCCAGTCATATGGGAAAATCAATATGCTTAGAAAACCCATGGCATGAACCCCTTCTACACATCCCAGTGCCTCAGATGCAAACAGCACAAAAGGATGAAACTTGCCCTTGCCCTTATGAATTGCATGGGTTCCCCAGGAATTTGGGAACCATGGCTCCCACCCTGTGCCCACAAAGAGCGAGGTGCTAAGTCTGAGCAAACATTTTGACATTCAAGTGATCCAGATTATTTCATTGTGCTCAGCTCACTACATTTTCAGTAAAAAGGAGAACACCAGCACATCACCAGCAGTAACACCAAGAGATAACAGCTGAATGTGGGAGCACTCGTGGTAACAGAGGGCTGGGTGCTTGGGAGAGGTAGGTGGAGGGCAGCATCCTCCCCAAAACCCATAACACAATTCCAGCCCCTGCAAGCCCTGAAAAAGCCAGACATCTCCTGAAACCGTTTTACGAGTGCACATGGAGAAACTGCAGAAAATATAACTGTTTGTGAATAAAATGGAAATTAGTGCTGTTGTGTTCACCTGTAAGTTTTCCTTTAAAGCCAGTGATTGCATTTGAAACCTGCAATTCTCAACAAAAAGAGAAAAGTTCAGTGCTGATTGCTGGATATTTGGACCTCCCAGTGCAAACATTAACTGGCTGAGAGGCACTCTGGAATGTAATGAAGGAAACAATACTGGGAAGGGAGCCAAACGCAGAAACACTGGCGCCTGCAACCTAGGGATTTGCCTCCTAGTAATAGGAGCTGAACAAGGCCCAGCACTTCTGTTAGGCTGGAAATGACATACTGTGATCCTTGACTTAGCCAAAGGGATTTTAAATGGAGGAAAGAGCTGGCAAGACAAAATCTCCTGCACTTTTCACAGTGTTTTCTAAAACAAGCAAAGGAAATCAGGAGAAAAGACTGTAGTCTATTACATTTGATCCAGTTAAGTCAAGAGTGGAAGCTTTTTAACTGCTGTTATTATTTTTTATACTTTCTCATCATGTCACACCACCCAGAAAGCACAGACATAAAGCAGAAACTTGAAACTGCTTTCATTCAAGAAGAAGGGCACCCCAACATTGCGTTATTGACAGGAGGTCTGAAAAAACTGACAGCTGCAGAAATTGTACAGTTGAAGTTCAATTCCCAGGAGCGGGAACAATATACTGATGGTATTAATTCCGTTTGGAATTGTTAAAATAAGAAAAGGTTATGGGCTGAGGAAGGGACCTGGTATTTTTTTTCTTGTAACAAAGGCGAACCTTCCTTCTTCCCTGGTGTCCTTGGACTGTCATCTCCAACCTTTTGAAACTGTATCTGATTATCCATGTGGCAATTAATCATAATTAAGCAGGCTTGAGATTTGGAAAGGTACAAAGAAGGTGGCTATAGATCTGGCTTTTGTCCTGAGTAACCTCTTTTTTTTTTTTTTTCTCTTCTTTTTTTGGCTGCTGAATCTTGTGTTCAGAGCCATGAGAGGGAGGACTGCAAAACTGCGTGGAAAAAAAAAAAAAAAGAAAGAGAGGTAGAAATAACAGAGAATGCATTTGTGTGTGTGCGTGTGTGTGTGTGTGTGTGTGTGTGTATTTGCGCGTGCACGCTTTAGCACCAGAGCCACCGGCATCCTGGTTGTTTTTTCTTTCTTTCTCTTTTTGGACATCGCAGTCCCTAGAAACTAAGTTCCAGCAAACTTGGACACAGACCGTTTCCAAGAGGAAGCTAGGTAACAAATTACCTTTCTAATGCCAAGTGATTTGGATCCATTCTTACAAACCAGATTTTTTCAATTTATTACAGGAAAACATTCAATCATTATACGCTGGCACTCTGTCTGGGGCACATGGAACACCATTCTACCCACCCCGCCCACATCCAGTTTTTAAAGGCTTAGTAAGCCCAGAATGTCTTCTTATTAAATGTTTTATATATTTATAATTAAAATACTGAGCTGGCATTAGAATCATTTTAACAGATGTAACCTGACACAGGCTTTCTCTGCCCAGGGTCAGGCTGGGAAACAATGGCTTCTTTAACTCCTGCCTTCTGCTCAGGTTTCTGTTTGCACATGGGTCCAATTTGTCCCATTTATGATTAGGTTTAAGTAAGTTGATGTGCTATTTATTTAGGAGAATTGCCATTTCAGACTATTACCATATTCCCCTACAATATACATTACAGTGTGGTCTATGCCTGCACTGTCCATTATTAGGTTATTATGGTCCCGAATATGGTCCCAATTCACCAAAACAACAACAACTAACTTGATTCAGGCATTAAGTGATTTACTGCAGCCCTTTACGTTGGAATTAGCGTACATACTGCTCGCAAAAGCCAACACCCCCCTCCTCACCCCCAACCCTAAAGGCTTACAAGGGCCATGTGCTGGCATGTGAAAGAGACTTAAATGTCTAGGTAATTGATTTAAATGTCAGGTATGAATGCTGGGCAGGGAAAAATGAAGGGGCAGGGTCTGCCTTCTTGTAAAACAGACCAAGGTGCTGCTCACCGTCACCGAGTGTGGCAGGATTGGGTTCAGCAGTAGGAGATGCTGGGAAGAGCTCACAACCAGCCACCACAGTCTCATCCTGTGGAGCTGACAGTCCCAGTTTCTCTGTGTGTTACCAATAAAATATGCTTGCTCCATCTCTGATGCAGCATTGAGGAAAAGCAAAAGTAATTTATAACGACCGGCCTCAAACATGTGGCTGGTCCTTTGCTCCCCCGCTCTGCAATGCAACCCCCTGCCCCTGCCATAGAGAAGCGTGGTGACTGAAGCCAAAGGACTTTTAAGCAGCTCTTCAGCTCCCCCCAGCTGTGGCAGCCCCTGCCAAACGGCAGCTCACCGCTTCCAAATCCCCGGGCATCATCCCACTGCCTCCAGCACCAGCTGGGGTGCATGGATGTGACCATCTCCCACGACAGGCTCTGAAACTCCGACAAGGTCCCTCCCGGCCGCAGCAAGGGGCTGTGTTTCTGTTCTTGGGCAAAGCTCACGACCAACAGCTGTAATTCACATAAGAATAAATCCATAACCACAACCCCGGTGTGCTCCAAACGCTGCGGTGAACCAGCGGCCGATCAGGCCCAAAGCGCACACCACGCTCCTGGCACCGCACCTCCCGGCCCTGCTGTGGGGCCATCGGTCACCGGCCTCCAGCCAGGAGGTTCCCAGCCTCCTTCCCAATTTCTGTGCTTTGCCAGGCATGTCCCAGCCTCCCTGCCAGTGACTTATTTCTGCACTCTGCCAGGCGTGAGCCCTGCATGACGAAGGAGATGGTTATTTCAGAGCAGCCCTGAGCTTCCTCGTCATCTCCTCATGGGCACCTGCTCGAGTAGTGGCCCACTGACCACCAAGGTGCTCACCTCTGGGTTTTGGAGCTAGGAGGGTGACCACAAGTGCTGCTGGGGGTACCAGGGCCCTGAGAAGCCCAGCAGCCCATGGACCTGGGGCACACAGAGAAGCCAGAGGAGGCTCTGGGCAGCGGGCAGCTTGTGGGGCACAGTGCACAGCCCCAACACAGAGCTGAGGTGTGTGGAGGAGGAAGAAGCTCACACCTCAAGAAGCAGAAAAAGAGGGGGAAATAGGGTTGGCTTTTCAGTTCTGCTCCACGCATTGCTCAGCAAGGCCAGGTGGCATGCAGAATTTGTTCAACAGGAGGGAAAAAAGTGGAAATAAGGCTTGTTCTGGACTCAGGGGACCCAATGGTTTTTCTCACGGTGGCCACTCAACAAATCCACTTCCAGGCCAAGGTGAAGGTTGTGAATGGAGTGAAATTCCAGCTGGCTGCTTGCACAGCCCAGGTTGGAGGTAGCCAGAAGCCATAAGATGCGCTACCAATTAAGGAAAGGAAAACCTTAAGATTTAAAATCCTGCCCTCTCCACAGGCATCCGACATTCACACGTGGCTTCTGCCCATATAGGCAGACTGCTGGTCTGGGGTCTGCAAGGCACCCTATTAGTAACACACAGATATACCTGGTTCTGTTTACACTTACATGGTGAATGATACGTCCTGAGAATAACCTGTTGGTAAATTAAACTGAGACACACAAGAGGTTAGAAAATTAAGTTAATTGCTCACCATCCAGGACACAACTATGGCTAGATTCAAAATTTCGATCAATGGGGAGGTAAAAAGCAATCACAGTTGCATATTTACTACTCTCTATTTCACTGAGATAAGAAGATGTGAGAGTAACTTTGCTTTTCTCTCTCAGTAGGGGCTTTAAGGTGATCTTTACTTAGACATCTCCAGGAAAACAACAGAGCTAAATGTGAGGATTAAAACTGCAAGCCTGGAGCCTGTGGTTGCTCTGCCTTTTGGAGGTGAGATGGATTTCTCCTGCCTCCTCCAGTGCCCTGCCCACAGCTCTCCACCGAGCGGGGGCCCTGAAGTGCCCGCAGCACACCGCTTTGGGACCCCTTCCAGGTCGTTTGGAAGTCAGGCTTGGAGCCTGCTCCAGACACCGAGCCATGTAACGTGGAGCTATGAGAACTTGGGAAAACCTGCTTGGCAAAACCTCCTTTTTTTCTTTTTTCTTTTTTTTTCTCCTTCCCAAATCCCTAAATTGACCAAGCTTGTGAATCTCGCCTGAGTTTGATTAAAGTCAATAGGGAATTTTAAACCAAAGAGGAAAAAAATCAGGGTAGCAAGAAAAAACATCTTTTTTTTTTTTTTTTTTCTAATTCTGTAGTGGATTCCTCCTGTGTGGCAGCCCCCCCTTCCCCAGCCCCCCTGAGCACAGCCCCTGGCACGTGCAGCCTGCTGCAGATGGATCGCGCGCGGCACACGCGGCCCTGCAGAGCTGGCACACAGATGTTGGCGTCGCGCTCGCCAGCCAGGCAGCGTTTTGGGGAGATGGCATGCTGCTACTGCATGGGAAAAGGAAGGAGGGGGGGCTCCACTGAGGCTGGGGAGCCCCCCTGCCTTCCTTGGCTGTGGCACCTGTCCCTATTCCCAAGCCAGTTCCATGGGGGCAGCAGGTGCGCTGCCTCGGGGGGCTCCTCAGTTCTCTCCTCCCTGTGGGTCTAATTGCTTTAATTTGGGCGCAGTTGTGGCCCCCACCACTGGAACCAGGTTCAGGACTCACCAGTACCAAGGGATTTGCTGTGGGATACGCTGAGCAGCATGCTGGGGCCTGATCCAGCCAGGGGCAGAGGATGCTGAGCTGTCTCAGAGGGGCTTACTCTACAGTTTAGCCACACAGACCATGGCTGCACAACTTTTTAAAGATTTTTATAATGTCCCTGACTTCATTTGTGTGGATGAGGACCACATGTGACTTTAAGTCTCGCTTTCTCTATGAAGGGTCAGGCCCTTATGTGGGGAGGTGTTTCCCATCCTGACTTTTGCCTTTTCCTTGCATGCAGGAGGTGACATTCAGAGTTAAGACAACGTGTTCTGTGGAGAAGATGGACAGGAGAATCAGCAGGAAAGCTCAGGGGGTGAAGGCACCTCCCAAGCACTGCTACTGGTTCCCTTCAGTCTCAGGAGAGCTGCTAGCTGAGCACTCTCTGGAAATGTCCACAGAGACCCCACACCACAACCCTGCTTCTCTCCTGCCCTGCAGCCTTGGGGACCTCATGCAAAAGCTGAAAGCCAGAAAAAAATAAAAATAAAAAAAATAAAAAATAAAATAAAAATAAAAATGAAATGCTGCTGGCATATAGCAATCCGGGGGGGATTTGGAGGCTGGAAGACAAATGCAGCCCCATCTCCTGCTCAAAACCAAGCAAGATCAGGTTGGGTTGGCTGTAAGTATCTGTTAAACAAAATAATCTGAATGTGTACATGCCCTTAAATTTGCATGGTGCTCCGTACATCAGAGTCCTGCAACTAGAACAAATACAACATTGCACTTATTCCTACAATGGTCTTAAAAGGACTGAGAAGCCTTGGTGTGCCCCCTAGTATGGAGCAAGACACTGTGCCACTGCAACCTGTCAGCAGCTCCCTGTCTCCTTAGCGCGAGCTCCGTCTCTGTTATGGGATTGTGATTTCAGCTTTTGCACTTTTTTTCTTTTCCCAAAAGTGTTCTTAATAGTTCAGCTTCGTAGACCGAATATCCAGAATAAGCCTGCCTTTTGGGGATTTTATATTGCCGTGCACAATCTATGGCTGTGCATATACCTGCTGGGGTATGTATGTAGGTGTATGACTGAAGTTCACGTCTCATGAGCCAGTTTTTAAGACTATCAGTAATGGGTTTTTAGGTTTTACTAATTTTGTTGGAAGGGTTGTCCAGGGGTCATGCAGTCCTACCTCCTTCTCCTAGTAGGTCCAACTAGATCAGAATGTCTTGTCAAAGCAAATTTTGAGTATGTCCAGTGTATCCAATTCAGATATTTGAGCAGCAGAAAATTCCAAAATATGCAGACATCTCGTAGCCTCCCCCGAGCCATTTACATTGAATTCTCAACAGTTTGGGGGGGGGCTTTTTTCAGTGTTTCTGAGCAGTGATCTACCTAGGAGCGCAGCTCAGCGCAGGGCTGGAAATGGTCACGACAAAACCCTGTTTAAAAGTCTGTTGTAGTACAGATCAAACCGAGGAAACCTCATCCTGCCATCTGGAGTCCGACCGAGCTGGTGGAACAGCGCCAGGTTTGCGGAGGTGCTCACAGGCACCCAGCTACTGCTGGCACCAAGGATGTGGTGCAGGATGGAGCATCCCCGGGATGCGTGAAGCTGGGCTGGGGACACGGCCGGGAGGGGGGCACACCAGCAGGGGAGGCATCCCCGGGGGAGCCAGCCCAGCCTCTGGCTCTTCCAAGGCCTGCTCAGTGCTAAATCACAGGACCTCTCTTCTTGCAAGCTTCCCTCTCTCTTTCTCTCTTTTTTTTTTTCATTTGCTTTGTGTTTACTCTGGCCTTGAACCGCTTAGCTTTGCTCCAGGCACAAAATCAAGTGGCTTTCCTCTTGTTCTTCTCTTACCTGGCCTCAGATACAGCAAAACCAAATCCTCAAGGAAAATTTAATGCGCTTCATATTGGCTCCCTCAATAGCAAAAGGGAAAAAAAAATACAAAAAGACAAAAAAAGACCCCCATCCCCACACAGCCAAACTTTATGGACTAGCAGCAAGCACTCTCCTCCCTGCCTCTAGGGAAGTGGAGGGATCTTATTTATTTTAGCAGACCGTTCATTAGCTATCAAGAGAGAGGGATGGATGCACTCAGACAGAGAAAGCTGGGGTATAAAGCTGCAGCTAACAAGTCAGCGCTGTGCACACTCCTCACGTACCCGGCCCACTGGAGAATTGTGCGAATCACTCTGTAAGGCAACAGCTCTCACTGATCTTTTGGACACCTTGAGAAAATAATGTACTTGAAGGCACCGTGTCAGAACTTAGGCCGTATTTCTGCTTCCCGCTTTACCTCTTAAACCAAGGGGAGCCTCCCTTCTGCTTTCAGCCCGTTCTGGACCAGGCCTGAGGAGCTCACTGCCGCTTGACCTGTGTTTCGCCTCGTGCAACCTCGCACCTCGAGCTGGAGGCGCGGTGATCGCAGCGCTTCTCTTGGCTCTTGCTTTCCGCAAGCGCGAATTTCCTGTTGGCTCTGTTTTGTGCATTTTGATATTTAATTTTTTTATTTTATTATTATTATTTTTTAGCCACGCTCTTCACCCCAGGCCTGTGAGGAATATTCAAGAGGAAAGTGAAGGTCAGGAAATGAAGTTCCCAGGCGCTGAGGGTTTTGCTGTGGTGAGCTGTGAGCCTGCAGCTGCGCACGGTTATGGGAAGTCCTGGCTGCCCCTGCACACTCCCCACAGCAAATATCAGCTCTCTACCTCATCATGCTTTTACCTTCATGGCATCAATGCACTGACAGATACGAGATGTTGTTTTGCATGAGGGAATAGTGTAGGTTACATCCTCAGCTAATGCAAAATGGCATAATGACATGCTGATTGATACCCACCAGTAGACTGGCTCAACAGCTGGTTACCCAAATACAGGTAAAACCCCTGGTAAGGTGAGATTTCAAAGCTTCTGTGTCCCTCAACACAGAAAAGTGCATGGAGGAAAGGTGCATCCACAGGGTGCGACTATGGATGGTCCCTCAACGCTGAAGCTTGAAGGCACTTAGATACTGGTAGGAAATGCTGTCACAGCTTCTAGCAATGAAACTAAAACGAGGAACGTGGCACTCAGGAAACCAAAGCAAGGATGTGTGAGCAAAGACTGATTGTGTGGTTACATGAACCTGGAGCTGGAATTCATACATTTCCAGACTTTCTAGAACTGGCTGAGTTTCTTCTAAAACCAAATATGTCCCACGAGACTTAGTCCCACAATCTCGTGCCGCGATGCATGCACAGCTCCCCGCTGCCAGGTAAAATGCTGCTGCTGGAAAAGTGACCGTCTTTGAAGCCTATTCAAATGAGTTTAAACATGACTCTCTGTAGTTGCTTTTGAGAATAAATATAAGCCTAGAAAGGAGAACTCACATTGCTCTATAAGCAACAATTTTACCTCGGTGTTCTCATTCTGCATGGGAAATATCAGCAATTTTGTGGTCAAGCTCATTATTTGCTTTGTACAGGACTGCGATGTTTTAAGCCAAGGAACGAGCTCTGCTCCTCATTCATGTAATCAAAGGGCCGAGTATTCCTACTGATATTTAATACATTTCATCTCCATCTTTTAATGCATACATTGAAGTATACTGTATATTTAAAAAAAAATCTCAGCTTTGACTGTTAATTTAGCTTCCCACATACAGTCTCATTTACTGTTATCTATTTTTATTCTCACTGGGGATTAGGTAAGCAACTAGCAGTATTTCCAGCTGTCCTTTTAGCATCACTATTTGAAAACTGTAGACCACAAAGAACATAATTACAAAAACAAATTGCTGGTACAACTGCTCCGTTAATAAGCAGGGACCTGTTGTAAGTTCTGAAACTTAGAAAGACCATTTCAGTCTTCAGTTTTCATTAAACTGTGGCTGCAGAGAGCAGATATAATTGCATTTCTTTTCTTTTTAAAGGCTACAGGTTACCTGAAGTAATTTGTATATAACTTTTTTCTCTGTAAGTCCAAATCACCTCTCTCAATGGAAAACATTACATCTGAGGGGTCATTCCGCAAGTGTTTTGCATTAGTGCAAAAATTGCATTCATGTACTAAGATGTTTAAGCACCTACAAAGTTGTCGCCAACCATCTGCACTGCTGGTAGCACTAAATCAGACGGGTACATACGTAAAGCCAATGTAATTTATCTGTCAAGCAGTATTTCATTTAAAACATATTCCTGTAAAATATGAAATACTTAGAGGCACCCACTTTCCTATTTGAGTTTGATGTTTTCCATTACTGCATGAGTAAAATTGTCTTTTTAATGGACCAAGAAAATCTTTGTGTGCTGCGGCTCCAGCATTAGGAAAGGGGCTTTGATTTGCATTATGTTAATAGGCAATTACCAGTGCATGAGAAACGGAAGATCTTGCATGTCTGTGTGTTTTGGGGGCTGCTCCCTCGGCTCCTCTCCAGGCACTCGGACCAGCGAGGATGCCAGCTCAGGTGAGCCTTCCCACTGCATCTCCATGCACAACACAAGCACCTGATCCAGAGCAAAACACGTAGAAACCAAAGTGCTGTTTCACAGCCTTGTAGAGAAAGCTAGGTGAGCTTTATGAAGCTTGAGTTTAATCTTTGACTCAGATTCCTGTGAGAAGCTTTCTAAGTCTGGAAATACCTTGTAGTGTGCTTTACCATTCCCCGTGAACTGACAGACTTACATGCCATGTAGGCTATGGCACCAGCACATATATTTTTAGAGTTCATGAACCAAATTGTATATGCAAAAAAACTGAGGTGGAGGTGGATGGAGAAATAATCTTATTTTGTCCAATTCTGCACATTCTGCAAGGTACAGTGTTAATAAAACATTTTCAATAAACAAACTAACCAGCCATCAGTTGCTGTTTTTAATATAAGACACAAAGTCTCTGTATGATTTTTCCAGATCCTGCACCTGATTAATGACATACCACTTTGGCTGAATTTATGTTCGGGGAAAGTGCAGGGTGTGCTTCCTTCACAAACAGAAACAAGATGTGCAGGCTCCTTCCTTACCTGTACCATATGCCCAAGCAAGCTGGAGGAGAGGATAGGACACAGGCAGCTCGTGGTATGAGCCTCCACTGCTAGCTGGGGGCACTGGGGTGTTCAGGTTTCACCCTCCAAACCAAAAGTCTCAGTTGGCAAAATGGGACAGGATCCCTCCAAGTGAAGTTATTTTAGTATAACAATATGAGACATATAAACTGCAAAAATTATAAAAGTAGCTGGAGAAATAGAGCATCTGTTCACAGAAAAGACAAATAAGTAATTAAACACATTGTAATTTTAAACATCAAGTAAGTTCTGATCATATCAAAAGAGTGTAAGTTCAGGATCTGCTATTAAAAGAAATATGTTGCTACAATCGGGATATTGATAATGTCACAATAATAATCTCAGTAGTGATAAAACTACATTTGTCTCTGCTCTGCATCTGATGATGCAATTGTACTCAAATTAGCATGTACAGCATCTTGAATGTGAAAACTGAGGCCTTGATACAGTCATAGAAAATCTGATGTATAAGTATATGAAACCAGAGGAACATCCCAAATTTTAAAAACATTCCCAAACTGAATAGCCTCCATATTTAAGAGGCCCATACACATCTACAGCAAAGCTGACTGGAATGAAGAATGTCAAACTTCAGTTTATGTGATTTTCTCCTAGAAAACCCCAAGCTCCATCCCAAACTCTGATGCCTCTTTCCAGCCGTGACTGTTAATTATGGACCCGCTACTTCATGTCCAGCCAGAACACGAGGAGGATCCCTGCACCAGATCGTGCCATACAGCATCTTGCAAGGCCAGTAAGAGTAGAGATGAAGAAATGTGAAACTGCCAGTGGGAACAAGTGGATGTAGAATTTCGTGGTTACTTTTGGCCCTGGATCCTGGGGCATGGGTAGCAGACCATTCAGCACCAGAACCAGCACTTCATAGCTGACATCTCTTAGCAAAAGAATGCCAAATGTGAATGCCTCATACCTAAACGTGCCTCTGGAAGAAAGTACATCTAGTGTTCCTTTTCAGGCTGGCATGGAAAGAGCAACATGGCATTGGTCAAAGCAGACCTTGTATAAAAGCATTCACTAAGGGTCCATAAATGTATTGCCTGGTACATCTTTCAGATCCCTAATTCAACATCTCTCTCTCTGCCCTATTTCTCCCACCCAGAGCACAACAGAAACATTTTCAGTGAAAAGATTGCCAGCTGCCTGCCAGGAAGAGTTTCTCCGGAGGATACAGTCTGCCAGCAACAGGGGAGAAAGTGGAGGATGATCTGCAAAGAGGGAGGTTTCTGGGAAGCCTCCATGGCCTGAAAAGGGGGGTGAAAATAAGTGCTTGCTTACACTGTTGGTCTAACTTTTAAATCAGTTTTTAATTGCATGAAAAGCCATCCTCATCCCTTTTGATTACATCCTTCTATTGCCCTCAGAACCACAGCATCTGAACATCTTATTAATAAAAGCTATTTTGGAAAATAAAACTCCTTTGGAATATATGAGGATTAACATTATATATAGACCACGATGGCTTAAAAGAGATTGTTATGGTCTATTGTGCAAATACATATTTACTAGACCTTTTGAAATACAGATCATGCAAATATGTATTCAGGGACTTTTAAAAATGCAGATTATTGACCTGACAGATCATAAAGGCTCCTTTGAAACCATTCTGGGTTACGGTATCATGTAAATACTTATTTAGGCAATTTTTAAGAATTTTTACTACTCCAGTCAGTGAAAATCCTCATGAAAATAAATGTTTTGCTCACCTGACAGCCACAGCCATTTCAAAACCTCAATACATCCTCCTCCCATGTTTTCAAACCCCAACTCCATCCTCTCTGGGGGTGGCAGAGCTTTGTTCTGCACGGTACAACATCACATCTCAGTGAGGTGGTGACTATCTGGAGTTATCTGGGTCTGAAACCAAGCTGGGGACAGGGGAGTGGGAGCTGCAGCAAGACCCAGTCCCCTAATAAAGAACCTATACATGCTATAGCTCAAGTTTTGGGCATTTAGGTGCTATCTCGGGGTTAGGAAGATGACCAGCAGCCCCATGGGAAGTTCCGTCAGCTCCCCATGCATAGGAAATAACCCTTCTGTCCTCAGCAGAAGACAGCTTGTGCCAATTTCAGAGGTCATGACAAGGTGTGACAGCAGCAAAGGATTACAGATTGTGCCATCGCCTTCCCCACGTGCAGGTGGGGTGATGCCTTGAAGCCACCTGTGAATGACCACGAGAGGACACATTGCACCAGTGAGACTGAGCACAGGAGAGAGGACCAGCCAGAAAACCTAGAAAGCATCACCCATGGCCAACCCAGGTGAGCACCAAGCATCTACTCTAACCTCACCTACCCTTTGCCCCTCCCGCACCTCTGCCCTGCAGCCAACCCACCCTCAGCAGCACCCAGAAAAAGTTGAGCTGGGTAAGAGGGAGCAGGCCCAGGAAAAATGTTCCTCCTCCCCACCTCAGTTATGGCTTGCCTTCCAGAGGAGGGCAAGAAGAGCTGATGAAATATTTTATGGCATAAACAGAAAAACGAGGAGTCATCTTGCAGAGGCCACATAGAAGCAGCCGTGCAGACCTAACCTCCAGCTCCCGCAGCACGGGGTGAACTTCAGCTGGTCACTTTGGGGAGGAAAAGAGCATTCCTTAGCAGCAATTTCCTGAACCAATTGGTATTCTCAGTTTCAAACAGATCTCTTATTACTCAATATTAAATCAATAAAGCAATGACATTTGTTAATTTGTATTCAGGCATATGAGTAAGAAAGGAAAGCAACTTTTTTTTGTATACATGGCCCAGTAGTACAATGGCTGTTATGTTTTGTTATGTGTTATAATAACACAGTCTTCCAAGAATGCGTGCATATGTGTTAAACTGATTGTGCCAGGTGATTGCAACGTTCCTGGAGCACAGACACTGCCTTGATGAATAGTGGTGTAAATGCTCCAGCAATTTTGCACATAAATGTGTCAGCTCTGGTCTACATAATGGAGAGAGGTCCTTTCATGGACTGGATAAAAGTGGGTTTATGAATCATGGAAAAACATGCTTCCCATGGAAAAAAGCATGTTTGTGAATTTTCTTCAGAAAAATCCTTAAAAAAAAAGCCCTCTGCCTGGAACCTGGCCAGAGCATTTTAGTACTTTTATCATTCTGATGGTTGAGGAGAGCTGTTCATGGTGATTAAGAGGGGTGTGTGGGTTTTTTTAAAGATACAACTACAAACAAAAGGTAGTAAATTTAATTTTCATTAGGGTAAAATTACTGTTCTCTTACTATGAGCAGGAACACACATTAACAAAAACTCCTTGTTACTTTCTCTCTGCAGATCTGGCTTCTATTTTCCGCGGCTATAGGAAGGTTTGACTTAACGTTCACTATTCAACAAGGCACCATAAAATCTCCCACAAGAAAATTTACTGTAGGTGTATAGTAAATCACATAAAGGGTATGCATGCTCATTTATAAAACACAGACTCCTTCCATTGTATGAGCAACAATTAAGGGGCGTACCTTAAGAACACCCCATTTTTAAGGTTATTTTTTGGCAGTTGGACAACTTAAGACAATAAAAATATCTCACAATGGTACAAACATAGGAAAGCATAGGAAAAATCAAAGTTTGGGCAGTTTTTCCGTACTGACATAGCAAGGGGAGTTCTGAAATTAATTCTCGCCGGTGTTCTGCTGTTGTGCTTCACACATCCAGGATGGGCATGGGACATGCAGTGCCCCAGCCTCGGGGCTGGCCACAGAGCTGTGCAAGGCTCTGCTGTAGGAGTTCTGCCTGAGCCCTGCTAGCACACAGTTCCACCTGAACAACAGTCCTGCCTCCACCGGGGATGTTGAGGCTATAAATGGTTACTTGTATGAATGCAGCAAACTCTGCGGTGCAAGCAGCCATCTTCTTGTTGCATTTGGGCTAAATAAAATAACAAAATTTAAATTTTATTTATGCAAGGATGCTGAAAACCTGGACTGAGGTGCCTAGGCTAAATTAGTTCCCATTTCATTTTACCTGTTATCTGAGGGGCAAGCATTGCTCTTACTGGCTTTGATGACAAACTCCTATCCAAGTGGGATCTTGCCTGAAACAGTGCAGAAGACGGAGTCAAACATCACCCTGCTCTTTGGGTTTTGGTGCATTTCCTCAGTTGCACCTTCTGACCTTCTTTTATGGCTGTGCTACAGAGAGGAGAAATGATTTTTTGTATTGATGCCCCCACCTTATACCTTTATAGAGAAGAGAATTTTGGGAAAAGGCAGTAAAGCCCTCCTGTTTCATTACCTGTTTAATGAGCCCCTCTCCTCAGGGATGGACAGCCCTGTGCCCACACATCTGACTCATCCCTGGGGCTTCCTACCCTGACCCATGCCCCACTGGCAGGATGCATGGGGAGGGGGCAAAGCACAGACTAGATCATCAGCAACATCACAGGACCATCCTCCTTCACTTCTTAAAGCTACCCTAGAAGCTAGAATTAGGGGATTTGGGGAAAACAGATCCTGCTGTAGGGCCATAATCAGAGCACCTGAAGTAGCCCTGGTCCCCGGGGAGTGCTGGGGGAAGTGAGAAGCTGGTTACTGCACAGACAAGTGACTGTGAAATCCTGGTTTATTCTTCCTGCAATAAAAACGTGTTAGTTCATCAAGGACACGGCTCTGCGGCAGCGTCACTTCCACGTGGGGCAGGGCAGCACACGTACAGCTCAGCCCCACCGCTCCTCCTGACACCAGAAGAGTCCAAGGCCATAAGTAATTTCACAGCACTTAATATATTGTTTCTGATATTTTGTTTGTTTGTTTGTTTGTTTTTTGTACCCTTTGGCAGCTGACCTCCATAGAAAGGTGCCCATGGGCAGTGGTGAAATATCACTGTACAGGTATAGGCTCTGCCAGGATGCTTGGGCAGCTCTTGGCCACTCCTGCCCATCTTCAGTCTTCCTTTCTTTACCTCACCACTACAAACCATTTACATTCAGTTACCTAAATGCTTACTTTTGGAGTGTATATTCAGATTTCTTCAGGGGAAAAAAAAATCCAACAACGCTATTATGTTATCTCATAAAAACCTGGTTACATCAACAGTCTTCTTTATGGTTTTATTCTTCTCCAGCTGAACTTGGAGGTTTTCCTCTCATTAAGGTCAACAGTATAGAAACAAAACTTGACATCTGAACTATAAAAACCTTTCCAGGAAATAATAATAATAACAAAAAAGGAAAACAAAAGCCAAGAACTAAGTGTGATGGAGGGTGCATTGGGGTTTTCCACAAGCCTAACACTGCTCCAGTATCTAACTTTCTGCAGTTTGCTTCCATAATGAAATAAAAAACAACCCCCCAAAACAAACAAAACCCCTCTTTTTTGTTGGATGATACATAGCCCAAGAGTTTGTGGACTAGGAATCACAATGGATCAGCTAATATTTTTGAGTCTTGGGGTTGTTTCTTTAGAGACAGGATACAGTATTTCCTACAACTCCAGTCCATAGTCTACATAGCACTGCCTCTGCAAAATTCCTCTTCCCAACCCTTGTCTCAAATGTGTCCATTTTCCTTAAACTTCTGATCTCAAATAACCTTGGAGGTTTCACACAATGCAGAGGAACCCCAGAAAATAATAAAGGTATTTTGTGAAATACTGCTTAGTCTCTGGGATAAACCTGGAGCACTGACTTGTATAGCTAGAGGCTTATTTTTAGATCCTCCAGAGAATATGTATGAAAAACGGAAGAGAGAGAGAGACAGAGAGGGAGAGAAAGAACAATTTAAATCATCATAACTTCATAAACCAGATTTTTGGTACGATTATTTGATAAAACATAGCTGAAAATATATTTACAATCAAAATGGGTTTATTGAGATTTTAAAGCCATTGCCTAAAAAAAAAAAAAAAAAAAAAAAAAAAAAAGTGTTTGCTTTGCATTAGCTCCTCCAAGAGGACAAAACTGTAAAAAAGTAAAAAACAAAACAAAACAAAACAAAAACAACCATAATACCTTAATGAATGTGCCCATTTTCACCAAATTATCAGAATGGCCAGTTTAAAGTCCAATTTTTTTCCCTGTGGAGAGTGGAAAGACTGTCTTTGGAGAGCTCTGAGAGAGAACCTCAACAATTTGCAACTTCACGGTACTGATAAATTGGATTCCCCTTCCCCTTCCTCTTTCCTCCTTCCCATTCCCTTCCCCTTCCTCTTCCCCTCTCATCTTTTCTCCTTTTTCTTTTTCTTTTTTTCTTTTTCTTTTTCTTTTTCTTTTTCTTTTTCTTTTTCTTTTTCTTTTTCTTTTTCTTTTTCTTTTTCTTTTTTCTTTTTCTTTTTCTTTTTCTTTTTCTTTTTCTTTTTCTTTTTCTTTTCTTTTTCTTTTTCTCTCTCTTTCTCTTTCCTTTTCCTTTTCTTTTTCTTTTTTTTCCTTTTCCTTTTCCTTTTCTTTTTTTCTTTCCCTTTTTTCTTTTCCTTTTTTCTTGCATTGCCGTTGTATAAAGGTGAGGTCTTTGTAGAAAGGCCAGGAGGGAGAGGGCTGTATGGAAAGGGAAGTATATTTTACGGCACTTTCATTACTCAACTTGATGAGAGCTAATAAAAATTCTTAATTGAAAATAAGTACCTTAATGACAATATCATAATCAGGAGTTATATTTCCTATTTATTTCAATATAAAATACCTTGCTTTCTGAACAAATAGTAGCAAATTATTGTGAACAGTTTTAGTTATTGGTTAACATGATAGAAAGATAGTAAATATGATTTTAAATAGAATAACCTGCAGTAGGTTTTTCACCGCAACTTTCTTTTTTGTTGCTAAAAACAATATAAGATAGCCTCCTAATTGTTATTGAAACATATACGGCTGCTTTCCCATATCTTTATTTGGCTTTTCGGCTGCAGAGTCAGCATTTAATCCAACCATTTGTGACATGGTTAACACCCACAACCATTTCCTGTTATGCCTCACACTGACTATAGTGGGCTGCTGTATATTTTCCAACGCCCACTCTGCTGTCTTTACAATCAGATTATGCCATTAGACATAGACAATGAATCACTGTAATTGTTCTAATATGACCAAACTGCCAGCAAGCATTAACCCTTTCTCAGGACTTTGCAGTTAATTCTGTATGGACCTGTGGTTACAAGGTGCTAAGAGCCTTCAATGTTTTTAGAATAAAGAAATGTTCAATACAATTAAAAAAAAAAAAAGTAAACAAACAAAATAATTAAAAAAACAAAACAAACATTTGAAACACTTTTTTGGTTTGCTGTTCTGTCTACAGCATGATTGATGAGTCTAAGCAAAGACAAGAAAAAAAAAAAAGAAAACAAAAGATGTGAATCAGTGGTTTTAATCATAAGAATTTCTACAGTGGATTTTTGTAGAAATCAGCTTCAAGAAGTGAGAACAGCATTTGGTTCTTCTGGGTGAGACAAGAATCTCATTTTGTGCTTCTTTGAGAGTTTTCTTCCAGATGTAATGAAGGTGTAAAGCCAAGCATATTGTCAATGTATCCTGCCCCAGCTACAGTGCTATAAAATGTCTCCTTACATACACATTCATGTTGACATACTACAAAAACACTTATATATAAATAGGTGTTTCCTACCCCAGGGATTTATCTTCCCAATACCCTTTTGTTGAAATGCTTGCAGTAAATCAGCTACTGATCAAAGAAATGCTACTCATTGCAATGAGTGGAGGACTAATTGGAAATCAAAGGTCTATTAGCATTGGAAATGCCATTTCTACAGTGGTCTGAAGAATTTTGCAATTTGTTTAGGCCCCAAACTAACCATCATAAAACAAAACAAAATCTCTATACAGACACCTTTTAACATTAATTTTGTCTTATATCAGATTAGGACTTAATATGAATTTCTGATTTGAGTAATTAAAGTCTTATTATTTAAGTGGATATTTTCAGTTTAATGGGGACACAGGGAACTGGCTTGCCCTGTTCCACCTATAGTCAATGGTAACAACTGAACCTAAAGCAGGAAGATCAGGACAAGATCAGGTACTGTGGGTGCTGTACCTGTCTCCCCTCCTGATTTCACAGCAATAGAAGATAAGCAGTCACCTTTGAAATGTTTCCTCCATCTACTTATTTCTTTGTGTAGTGTGGCAAACTTGGTTCAGTTTCTTGAACCAAGTATGCTAGGTATAAGGAAATCCAGGAAAGAATAATAGTAAACAAACAAACAAACAAACAAAAAAGAAAACACACACACACTTTTTTTTTTTTTTTTTTTCCTCTCTAGGATTCCTGCAGGATTCTTGGGGAAACAAAAGCAAACAAACAACTCAAAATGTCTAAGAACCAAAACCAAATTATTAGATATAGGGAAAATAAACCCCTATCCCCCTAAAAATCAGGCTAATATAGGTAAAACATCAAAGAAAACATAAAATCCCAGAGCCATCTATGGGAAATATCTATACGTAGATGTTAGGGGAGGAACTCATGAAGAAGGTGAATTATTTTAAAAGCCAAGAAAAGTCTTGAAAAACTATTGTAGCAGTGAGTGCTTCAAGGATTGAGTACCTGAGCAACTAATGCAGATTATGTGCAAACCACTGTTATCTTAGTTACTCAGGACTGAGTATAAATCCATGTCAACAGAGTGTGGAGGAGCTCACTGCTGCTCATGGGGCACCAGGCAGCACCGAGACCCCAATGAAGCTAGCAGCAAACCCATGTTTGTAACCCACGACCCCATGGCAGAGTATATGCTATTGAACCACAGTCCAGTTTTGGATCACAGCTGTTTCACTAATGGGCAGCAAATCCTCTCCAGCTGGGTTTTGGCACTTGGTACTTGCACTCCTTCAGGCCTGAATCTCCAGCAAAGCCAATGTCCCAGTCACATGTGCTGCTGGGTTCCCACCATGAGAGATGTGGAAAGGGACCCAAACTGTGGGCTCCTGCATGGGACTTTCAGGCCTGTGCCCTCAAATTACATATTTGAATGAGAATCTGTATGAGCAAGGTATGACTAAGGACTAAGGAATGCAGCCTAGTATATGTAATGTGCTTTAGGACCTTTTGGGATGAAGCTGCTTTATAAATGCCTGCTACAGCTCCATTACTTTCACTTCAGCTTTTATAACTTTGGCAAAAATGTTCCTGTCAGGATGAAACTTGGCTGCTTCTCCTCAGCTTGGGAGGGAACCTTTTTTTCCAAATCTGAGGAATCTGGTTTGGCTGAATTTCAGTTCATTTAATTTAAAAAAATTGAAAACATTTGACATTAAGACCTTTTTCTGAACTCAGCTCAAGACAGCTTTGTCTTTTAATACTAAGTTTGGCAAGCTGTTACTAGGCTCTTTTTGGAATATTTTCCAAAAATCCATTCTCCTTCATCTCTTGGTAACATATGTCCTATTTGCCATCCTTAATCCAGTTTCCTAAATAATTCACTACTGTTGGTATATAAGATATGTTTATACTTCAGACTGAACAATACATATTCCAATTTGTTTAAAACTTATTTGCAAATTAGTTTCCAAACAGCACACCACATCATGCAGCATTGTGTCCAATCACATAGCACAGTGTCATTCCACCTGATACAACATTTTTGAAGTTAATGTCAAATGTATTCAGCTGATAATATATGTAAAATAGAGCAAAGACTTTTTGGAAAACAGAAGAGATCCTAAATTTATGTTTTCTTTTGGTGGCAGCGGTTGGTTGGTTGATTTTTTTGTTTGATTGTTTGTTTTTTTAATCATTGTTTCAGGAAAACACAGTATAGAGACAGGAGAGATTTTTAAACAACCGTACAACTCTATAGCAATATATGTGTGTATATATATATATCCAGAAGGATCTTTGGAAGGCAATAAGCTACCTACTGATGACACAGTGAATGTGTGAACTGCTGTTCACAGTACACTCACAACGGAGCTCATCAAATGTTTTTGAGGATGATGCCTAGCAAACATGGCATTGTGTAGATTTTTGTCATGCTGCAGTTAGGCTATGAATGGCAAAAACACCTGAAGTGACAATTGCTGCTGTAAAGCCCAGGTCAGCCATCATGAGGCTTCAGCAGTGCCCATGGGAGGATCTGTGTGGGGAGCCCCAAGCCACCGCTAGGAGCAGGGCAGAAGGAGAAGCACAAAGATGAGACAGAACAGAGACCAGAAGGGAGGGGGAAGGATGTCAATGGGCAAAACCCAAAAAAGCAGCACCTTGTGGAGAGAACAAGAAACCCCAACCCAGTTCAGTAAGTGTACTGAAGCTAAATGTACTTCTGGCATTTCTCATTGGCTCTCACATTGGCTTAGATTTTTCAAATTTATTTATTTATTTATTTATTTATTTTTATGGAGATAGAAAATCTGGTTCAGGAAACTGGAATATATATGGAATAGATACCTTTTTTTGTTTTGTTTGTTTTGTTTTGTTTTCTCCTTGATTTTGTGTTAAAGATATAGACTGACTATGTAGGAATCACCTCAGTAAAGCTGTGAATGATTTATGACATGAATAATCCCAGACAAGTGCAGGGAGTGAAGGCAGGAAGTGCCATGCTGGTTTGTGTTCTACACAGCTCAGACAGAAAAAAAAAAAAAAATTATATTCAAGAACTCAAAATGAGCAAAATCTCCTCAACACTCCAATGTTTTAGTTCATTTTACTGGAGTTCTCAGCACCAAGACTCTTCTCAATGTATTGGACAATGTCAGTCCTTTTCCTTTCTCAGTTCATCCACTGATAATCCACTTCCTCAGCTAATGAAACCTGTTGTTTTTCAATGTCTCCAGTGCTTTGAAACACAAAAACCTGCAAGTTCCTTCCATCCTATCCTTAGTTAATTCTCTGTCTTTCTGAAGAGGCTTTTGGACATAGTGTCGTTGCTTCTATTAGCAATGCAGGACATGAGGAAGCACAGGAAGATGTCCAGAAGCCAGAAAAGACCACTTGGTAGAACTGATTGTCCTGAAGGACTTCCGTGTCTCCCCACAATTTAAACACACAATAGCTGTAAAACATTTCACTGCCATACAAACACGTTGTGGGTGCACATGGCACTGCTGCAGAAATATTGCGAGTTTCACTACAACGGCTCAGAGCTGGCCCAGAGCACGAGACCATGTCCATTCCCCCAGGGTGTACAGGGTGGGCTGGGCTTCTTCTTACCCAACTGCCCTACCCAGCAAGGACTGCAGCATGGGACCTTCTGCCAGGACTGAGCTTCTGCACGCTCCTTCCAAGTAGACTTTAAGGACCATGCCCTGGTCCACTTGGCAGAAACATTAAAATCCTGTAAAAAGGGGACATTGGACGTTTTGTTTTCCCCATGTACAGACTTCCCACCAAACCCTTTCCCCATGGGGCCTTTCTAACCTTGCTGATAGCTTGCAATAGTACCAGCTTTCATACCAGCTTTCACTTTTATTGCATATTTCTCATACAAATGCACACCCAGTCCCCCCTTGCCATGGTCAGGACCCCTGCCCCCAGCTCAGGCTGCCCAAAGCCCCCCAGCCTGGCCTTGCACACTGCCAGGGATGGGGCACCCACAGCTCTGGGCACCCTGCACCAGGGCCTCACCACCCTCTGAGTAAAGAATTTCCTCTTTATATCTAATCTAAATCCTCTCTTTCAATTTAGAAAGAGCAGTCCAACATACTAAAACTCTCAACTTCAATTGATCCTCATTCTTTTGAGATTTTAAATTAATTTACTGCACTACAAATAAAAGAAAGGTAACAATTAAAGTGTCTCGGTGCAGACTGAAGAGGTATCTGTGCTGGGTTGTTGAAAGTGCACAGCCCACTCAAGGGGATGAGTGCGGGGGAGAGAAAACACATGGCTGAGGTATGACATGGCTGAGACAGAAAAGGACAAGGCAAGCAGCCAGGGCATGGCCAGTGAGACACAATCCATCCATGCTCCGAAATGATCATTCCCTGCTGCTGGTACCACTTCCTAGCACTGCTGACTGTACCTGATAGCACAGGAAGGACAAAGGGAAGCTTGTGCTGGCAGTTCAACGAGGCCCGTTTTCAGATGGCGAGGAGAGCTATGTGAAAGGGCCAGTGTGTAGAGAAAGAGCAGTCACATTTTGCCTTTGTGAAAATAAAAAATCAGATTGTGCATTAACCACTTCACGGCAAGGGAAGAAACATGCAAAAGTGAAAACTTAAAGAGAAATTAAACAAAGGAAAGCTTTCAAACATTGAATAAAAGCCTCCTTATGTTCTATCTGCCTGTGTTTCCTGATGTGTGCATGCATTGCATCTTTAGGGAAAGGAGAGTCATTTTCTTAGATTCCTTGAAAAACTTCTATTTTATAATTAATAAAATAAAAGAAAAGATCAATCAGCATAATCACTAGAAACAAGACTTGCCTGTGATTTTCAAATCTTCTGAGTTTAAGTTTCATTTCTAGTGTGTATTTGGTATTGAGGGAATATTTTTATACTTTTTATTCAGAGTTGCATTGCAGAGGTCATGGTAAACCGGAGCTAGGGCTATTCAAAGTTATGTTCATGCTTATAAACTATCTTGACTGCTATAGGCTCTGATATTTTCTTTAGAGACAAAACATACCCTCACACTCACTCTTCAGTATGCAGTTGAGCTATCTCAGGAGTCTGGGCTTTGTTTTTCTTTTAATTTTATTTGAAACTCTTCCAAACCCTGGAAGGGTTTCAAATCAGAGAGAGATCTTACCCAAGGACTCATTTTTAAAGCAATGTCGTATAATGAAACGTTCTCTTTTCTGGACTTTATGCTGTAAATGTTAAGTTTCCCATGTTGGTTCAGCAGTGCAGTTTTTTTGCCACTGTCTTTGTAGTGGGTTTCCTGTAAGACCTTCACAGGAACCCGAACTGTCCCACTGCCCCAGAAACAGGTCTGTACTTCTGTTTCACAGCTATATCCTTCTCACCAGGAACACCTGGCTAGTCTAGAACTAAATATATTTTGAGGCCTTGCTCTACCATCCTATAGATTTTGAAGGAAAAAAAAAAAAAAAGGGAAGGCGGAAGTGAGGATACTTCATGTGATACAGCAGTAATGAACTCAGAGATTTTTTGACAACCCAAATTGTTTGACAGTGAAGTTGATTGCAATTGTCACATCTAATAATGACTGTCACAAAATTGGAATAAATTTTAAATGTTACATCTCAATGGGTGAGATTTAAATGAAAGGTTTTTTTAAGTCTGAAATATTATATTCTAGTAGATATCAGACCTTACAATATCCTACTAGGTATAATATTCTAATGGATGTCTAAAAACCTCTGCATTTTTAGAGAAAACCAGGCAGGAGTCTCTCACATGCTTGTGTCCCGTTCTCTGAGTATCCATGAGACTTGCATCCCAAGGCTGGTCCTTTCCCCTTGCTTGATAACCCCTGGAGTTGACATATGGTACCAGTCTCTTGTCTCCATTGGGTTTCCTTAATATCATGCCCAAGTAACACACACTACATTTTCTAGTGAGTCATGTGCTGGGCTTGGCTTACCACCATGGTGGAAGGGATGGATACATGGAGCTGAAAAAAAAATCCTCAAACAGGATCTGCAGAGTTCTGCTTACAATAGAGCTGGACCACAGTGCAACACCATGCTGCTTTTTCTGTGACACAGACATCCCATTTTACAATACTTTACATGCTTTATGTAACAAATATAACAGAAGAGCAGCATATTGGCAGAGAGGGAGAGAAACAAAAAGATTTAATTCTGTCACACTAGAACACTGTCATCAGATGGGAGATGGAGAGGAAGAAGGTCAACAGCAAAGGTGCAATAGCAGCAGTACTGAAATACTTTGAGTTATGCCTGCATGTTACAGTGTTGTTGTGCAAGGGGGAAGTGGGGGAATGTGTGTAAGAGGGCCACTGGAAAGGAAAAGAAAACCATCAGGAAAAGATCAATGCTTGACTGAGTTATTTTATTAAATTCCCCCTGGATTTAGTCTGAGACTTAAGGCATGATACGATCAGAGCAGATTGCCTTGGGTTATTCCACTCTGAAGTTGTCCATATATCTGACATTGGTCATGACATATTTAATTTGAACTGGAAGTTCAGATTTAATGGTTGAATTCAAGTGGAACGGGAAGCACATAACCAAGTCGGGACTTACTGTCCATGACTATTGCTGCTAACCTCTCTCACTTCGTATTATTAGTGTGTGTAGGACCTGGGAAGAGCCCTGCACTCTCAGAACAACCTTGGGTATAGGGTAAGTATCCTATTAGTGAGTAGTAAGACCCTTAGCCATTTCCAAAGGTGATGGTACAATACCAAAAACTTTATTTGTGATGTAGTTTGCAGGAGCAAGGTGAACCCTTAGTTTCCACAAAGCCAACTGGAATTTTACTACTGACTGCCTTAGAAGTAGCTCACATCTTTGATGTAAAATTCCCAAGGGGAAAAAATATATAAATAAAATAAAGGAAAAGAGAAAAAGAAGAACAAAACAAAACAAAAGAGAGTGACAACTTGCACGTTGTCTAACTTAACAACCCTCTTAACCCCACTACAATTTCATTTGGAAACAAGTAAATCATTTTGTCCACTGATTACTCTATCAGACAGCTGTTGTAAAAGAACCTACCATGACAGGCTGTTTTAGAGTATTATGGAAATTGCTCAGGACAGGATTTCACATGTAAATACTATAGGCTACTGAAAAAATGAGCTCCATGTGCTTTTGAACACATTACCCCATGTCAACGTAGGATCTGTAAAGTAGATCTGAAAAGACAGAGACATTAACTAAAGATGTAATTAGTAGCAGAAGCCTGGTTAGTAGCATCGTGTGTGACTAAGTATTGCTAGACATACTTTCTATTACCACATTTTTTCCATTCCCAGTTATGCTCAGACTCATAGGCACAAATAACTTCTTATATTGACGTGTCTACAAGGAAGAAAGTCAGCAGAACCAATTTTTCTTATTATTTTTTTTTTTTTTTTTTGCCTGTGAGAAGCCCACTGCCTCCTGCACTTGTCTAAATTCAGTGAGCTTGTCCCCTCCATGAAATCATCCCAAAAACAAATCCGTGTGCATTCCCTCCCTGACTAGCAATAGGTGGAACAAGGGACATAACAATCCTTTGAACAGCCAAAATATACCCTTACTCGCTGTCTGGAGGAGGTTAAATGAAGACAGCTCTAAAAATGCTGCGTGATTCTTGCATTAGTTTCACAAAGACAAGTCCTTTGAGTATTTTTTAAAACATTTGGTGGCCATGAGAAAACATGAATTCCTTAGGTAACAGCCAACTTCAAAACAGGGTCCCAATTTCTCTACTTGAGGTCTTTGCATTTGATATACTGTCACCTGCATGCATGGTTTGAGGTGAGACAAATGAGTCTAAAGAGGGTGAACATATTCCTGGCTGCCCAGCCATGGGCAGGACTGCAGAGAGGAAGAGCATCCTGGTGAAAAAAAGCACCTGAATGTTTCATGCTTTCACATCAGATTCTTTTGGCATCCTCTCTGTCTTCCCACTGGGACCTTCAACCCCCGTGTTGGACTAAGATGATGTCCCAACATTCTTGTTAGTGTCCTGAGCAGAACATGGGGCTGCTCCAACCTTCTCACAAACATGGGGCTGCTTAGCCCAAAGGCTGCTCAGGTCTGCATGGTGCTGAGCCCCAGAACCAACACTTTGCTGTCCACCACGGGGGCTATTTGGGGGGCACAGGGATGGGCAGCCCCCACTCCTGCCACACCACCCACATCTGAAGGCCCCTCTGTGCTTCTCCCTCGAGTGTTACTTAGAGTTTTGGACAGCATCATTAATCTGAGAGGCACTTATGGAGATATATCTGTATCCACCTGATCACTGAGGTCATTTTCTCCTCCCATATGATTCATTGGGAGGGAATTAGGGTAAAATGTTTAAAGTATGCTGATGTAATGGTGTGCTTTTCAGGAACTCATTCATTGTCTTCACCTTGAGCTTTCATATGGGCTGAAGTTGCACAGCAAACAATAGGAAATCTTCCTTTAAAATCATGCTAAAGAAAGAAAAAATAAAATGAGAGCGCCTTTCTCTACAGTATACCTCAGCTCTGACTTATCAAACGCAAGGTGTTTGTTAGATGCAACAGGTTCCTTCCTACGAAGCAGTGTTCTTACATTCCTCACACCCCCTGTAGGCTTTGAAATCAGTGTTCAAAGTGGACTTTCTGAATTCATGAAAACCCACAGGTCTATAATACATCCCTAATGGAAGTCAAACATGACACCCTAGAGATAAAACACAGTGGCCTTACCCTCTGTTCACAGTAGGTGTCTGTGTATAATAAATATTTTATTTTACTACAAAAACAAATAACTAAACATACCCCCTGTGTTTGTTCTGAACTCTACAGTAGCTTTTGTGAGTTTACTATATTTCAAAGCTGAGATAGGAAACCACAAAGTCACGTCAGTTATATTGCATGCCTGTACGAGGCGAGCCTGCTCTGCTTCCAGCCCCACCAAGCTCCTGGGACCCGGGTGGCTCTGGCCCTCCAGGAGACACCCACAAGGAGCTTGGCTTCAGGGTGGAAAGCCCACCAGGCATGGCCCCAGGTTGCAAACAATACATAAAAGCAAAACACACCCTGTTGGTTTTGCTACTGTTAGTGTTAGGTGATGGTCCTGCAGGACCTCTGTTGGACTGGAACATGTGCTCCATTCTGCTGCAGAACCTGGGACACCTACAGCCAAGGTGGGACTCTCAAAATACGTGGATGATCTGACATCAAAAGGGAAGCACAGAAGCTTCTTTCATCTGTTCCATGTGCATCCATTCTGCTTGTGCCTAAGACTATTGCACTTCTCCACTGCTGCCTCATTCCTTTGGATATTGACAGAGGAAAGTTTAAGCTGAAATCACAGCCCCGTGTTGTTTTCTAGAGTTGTTCAGCTGTGGGCCTACAGTTATGGAGAAGCTATTTAGCTTCAGTAAACTGTGGGAGAAGAAGGCTCCTAGAAAGAAGAGCCATGGCCTGCAGAAGGGCTCCTCCACAGCGAGGGCTGTTCCCCAGGCACACCAGGCAGTAAGGATGAAGGCTGGAAACAGGCACTCACCAGCTTAACCTTCTTAGAAACATGCAGTACAGCACGAGCTTGCTTCAAGAGTATAGCTAATATTCTGCTTCCCACAGTGCTCACATATTCCTCTGGCTCTCAGGATGCAGCCTTGTCTAGCTGCTGCTTCTGGACACAAGGGACAGCACAGGTAGGGCACCTCCTGGAGCAGCCCCAGCTTGGGTGCTGTCCCTGCTGCTGAAGCTGGAGGATGCCTTCAGCTGTAGCATCGCAATTTCCCCAGTCTTGCAGCATCACAGGCACTCTTCCTTCAAGTGCCTAATGCCTGCTAATAAGAGGAATGTGACGCTTCTATTGAACGCAGATCAGGTTACAAGACATTACTCTTATTTCAAGGGCAGTACCGAACCACCCAACTTTTAAATACATATATATATAAGGGAAACGGAGAAAAGCTATCGTAAATGTGCAGTTTCTGATTAATCACCGAGTTCTGACAGCTTTACACAGATATAACTGCACCAGGCCAATTTCTCAGCTGGTGTAAACTGGCATCCATCCATGGACTATAATGAAGGTAGGCCAATTTACACCAGCCAGCTGACCCATTTTTATTGATTTTTAAATGATTTACATCAGGTTCAGAATGGAGTAATACATTGTTGAATCAGGCCCGTGGAGTATGTGCCCTAACCTTACATTATCAGGGAATTCAGAATTAGGATTTCTTGGTCTATCATTATTTCATGCTTTTACATCCATCAAAAGTGAGCTTTTCTAAGTGCTGCACTGCAAGTGTGTCATTATCTAGACACAATAATAAGAGATTCAGACACTGTAAAAAAAACCTTAAACCTTGACTTGTGGATTTATACAAGACATTTAATGTTATTTTAACATAGTATTTGGTATGTACTTTTATATGTTTCAGTGGTTTATATCATCATTCCTACTGTACTAAAACTTACATGTCCTTTTTCTTAAATAATATCCTTGTGTAAATTTTTTGTAAGCTCTAGGTTTATTTTATGACCCATAAACTTTGACAATATATTAAAATCTTGGAGGAATTTAATATCAGGAGAAGATTATCTTAAAAATCATTTCTCTGTGTTATAGAGACTTAGACATATCTAGTATGTTAAAAGGTTTAATAGCTGTTTGTAAATTTTACTGCAACTGTCAATAACTTCATAATATATTGAGCCAGTTAATAGGTCAACGGGAAATATTTATATCTTGCTATAAACTGTTTACCCAAGAATAAGCTAATTTCTAATGATAATGAAACATAAAAGTCAATGAATATTAATTTTAGTATTTTATCCTAATTTAAACTCAATTTTACCATTTGCTATAAACACTGTCTGAGCAGAGGTAAAAAGTGCTGTTTTTTCTAACTCTGGGCAAAAGTCTCCAAAAACATCAGAGCAAAAGGTAACTTACATTATCTTGGAAGAAGAAAGTATGAACACTTCCAATGCAAAAAACAAAAACAAACAAAAAACAAACAAACAAACAAGCAAACAAACAACAAAATATATATTTAGGAAACATAATCTAAAAATCTTTTTTTTTTTTCCTTTTTGATTAAATAATTCTAGGTAACACATCCTCCACACATATTGTACAAAATAGGCTTTTGAAATTTTAGTTTTTTTTTTTAAGATGTAAATCTCATATTTTATTTCAGTGTTGCATTCCCCCTCCCTCAACACTGCTGCACCTGAGTGTACCTGAACAACTGATGTCAGCCAAGGGCCCATGTACATAATGTCTGAACACGTATTTGCTAGTTGGGGCAAAATTCATCCACATTAACACTACAGACATGGGAACATGTGTATCACAGGATACACAGATTCCTACACGCACCCACTCTTGCAGATTAGGAAACAACCTCACTCCCACTGCACTGCCTTCCAGGCTTGCATCACATTGAAGATTATTTTAGCTGTTTTGCAGAGACCAATGGTCAAATCTGAAAAGGATTTTGTGATATGGGATCAGGTCACGTCCCTACTCACTTACTGTCATCCCATTGCCAGTGACTCAGTTCTGCTTTTTCTGGCCACAGCGCTGAGCCCTTGCACAAGTGGGAGCTGGTACGCCTCTTGCTTTGGTTTTCATGTTGCAAAGTCGATGAACTGCACCCAATTAATTTTTTATATTTAATATTAGGCTTTATTAATCTAGTATTTTATTAATAGAAACTTTAAATATTTAATGCCAAATTTTATATGTAATACTACGACTTATTAATCTAGTAAATTTTATTAATAGAATTTTTGTAACTTTCCTTTTTTTTTTTTTTCCCTGCACCTGATCAATTATGTAATTTTTAAAATATTGCAAGGCCAGACTGAAAACATACAACACATCCTCCCAGAGTGGGATGCGTGAGGACGATGCTTCCCCATTCCTCCTCACTCCTCACCAAAGTGTAAGCGCTGTGACCTTGTTTCCTCTCTGTTAATTCCTACTGGGGTGTCTGCAGACAGACCTGAAATCCAGCAGCCCTATCCCCGTTCCTAATGAGCCCTAATTATACTTTATTTGTGTGTTGAGACTAGGTTCAACAGCACATGACTTTGCTGTTAAGAAACTCTTCCTCAGTTGCATATTCCTGAGGCACCTTATGGGATGCCATTCTGCGTATAATCTGATTTTTTCCCCTTCCAAATTAGTAACACAGTCACATAGCAAATTGGAATATGCATGTAGCTTCAACACTGATATGGCATTGCCTTCTCCTCTTCCTGACACTTTTGATGTTGCTCCCTTTCATCGTCGTCACCGTCCTGCTTCTGCAGCAGACTTCACATCTAAGGCCTTGTGCAGGGCATAATTAGGAGCTGCAGGACCAAGACATGAAGGTTGGGCTCTTGTTTTCCAGGCAGGAGCTTGGGGAAGGGCAGCTGGCTCCTCTGCGTCCAGGGACACTGCCCACCCCATGGGGCTGCCCCCCAGCTGCCCACGCCTTGCCTCGGCCACCTGGTCACCAACAGGATGGGCTCTGGAAACACAGCCTTTGTTAGGGCAGGGGAGACATCCCCAAAAGCTGAGAAGTGCCCTCTCCCCTCTCCCCAGCTCAGGACTCTCCCTCCCAAATAGAGCCAGGGAAGGGGAGAGGCAAAAGGTCCCTTATTTCATTGGCAGTTTGCTTACGTCTAACTGCTGCAAACTGAAACAAGGCTACCCATCGTCTCCCAGATATCATTTTCTTACCCTTAAAAGCATATAAATGGAAGTTTAAATATAATATACTCTTCATAGTGTATTGTGCTCTGTATCTAGTGTCTGTGTCCTCTCCCATCTAGAAAGGCATTTTTCTTATAAACTTCACAGCTTCGCTAAAGCACAGTAAAACCAGATGGTTTTTGGTTTGCTGTTGCATAAGAAGCATCTTAAAATCCAAAGCCTTTAAACAAGAATGACCATTTATCTCAGAAAAGTGCTGAACAAACGGGATTTATCACAATTGTGTAGTTGGCTGATAGAATTGTGTTTGTTTTTCTGGAAAGGGCTGGTATTTGGAAAATAAACTTCTTTTTGTAAGAAAACTTGTGTACCTATCCAAAAAAAATACGCTATTAACATGAAGAAAGGACACCACCAGCCCTTCCCAGCTTTCAAGCCCCTGGGGAGGACATCCCAGTGTAAGGACACTGAGAACTGATGGAGATGGAGCCACTTTGAGCCCCTTATTCCCCAGCTGCCACAACCTACAAGGAGACCTGGACCCATCAACAAGCCTCACACCTGCTGTAACCCCACTTCATACCTAAACCACACTTTACAGGAGCAAAGCAATGGTTTGGGAGCTCACTGCCTTTTGGGTGTCCAGAAGTTGCCACCATCTATAACCCCTCTATAAACCATTGCTTGGTGTGCTGGGTTCACCTGGCATTGTTTCAAAGGAAATTTCGTATTTCAGTATTTTTCAGAGAAAAGGATATCACTGGTACTGTTGACAGTAATAGTGAAGCTTGAGGAAGAAAAAAAAAAAAAAAAAAAGGAAAAAAAAAGATGAAGACACAGCTGTGTGTTTATTCCAAACACTCCACTACAAAATGACAAAGTTCTGAAACAAAAGGTACCTCATCCTGCTGCCACCCCACTGGGCACCACACCGAGGGGTCTCAGGCATGTCTGCAGCTTTCTTACAATATCTTACGTTCCGCAAAATTAGACAGAGCCTACGTGTTAAGGAGGGAACATCAGATCAGTGTTGGCTTTGAATTTCCTTGCTTTTGTCAGCCTCATTATTACAGCCTGAATGTTATTAAAATGCTGCTCTTCGTCTGTTAATAATCATTTCACTTCTCTATCTCTGCCACATGAACTTTAGAACACTGTGAAATGGGTTTTGTAGTTGCATGTTTTTTTCAAGTTCATTGATCAAACATTTGTACATTTTAATGTTATAAATAATTGAAGAGCCTTCATTTTCCAGTGTTAAAATTAAGTTTTCTGTTCTGCCTTTTAAAACTAGAACAAGGGGAAGAGTAATTTAAGCCATGAAAAGGCTGCAAAATACGTGAAACTCTCTGTAACCCTTTTCTGTGAGGCTCTCCTTGTTTTACTTTGATTCTCGCGAAGACTGAAGTGCGTGCAGCCAGCCCTTGACAGGCTCCTCCAGCAGGTTAGTAGCTAGAAGAATTCACCTATTTTCTGAGAAGGCTTTAAACATGGGATGGGTACAAGGAGACTGTTTGAAGCCACGCAGCAGGTTTGGGGAGGGTGGGTGTGATCCAGCCAGGCGGGGATGTTCGGATGAAGGACAGCCGTTCGTGTTTCTCAGCGCATGTTTCTCTTCCCTTCCAGGGAGGATATTAAATAGGGCTGAAGCCTAGTGAGGGAACAGACCTGGAAATGACCCAGAACACACTGGAAATAGAAAGAATAAACCACAGGGTCACCTCCAGGAAAGAGGGGGAAAGCAAGGTGCTTTACCACTATTTCCCGTGAAAAGCTGCTGCTCTTGGTGCTCCTGGATATTTCTGCTCTGCCAGGAGCTTAAATCAAACATCCCTACAGTTACACTGAAGGTGGCAAGGGGGTCTGTCCCTGTATCAGCTCCCTGGGCTGAAAACCAGACAGATGAATCTCCTGCAGTCAGCACAGATGAGGCACAAGTCTGTGAAACAGCAACATTAACATCAGCTGTTTTCCTGTGGATGCGTTTGCATGACAATTTCGTGGTGTCAGGCATGAACCCTGAGGTCTTCCACTAAAGATCTGAGCCTGGCTCTAAATCTAGGCCAAAGACAACCTCTTGAGTCAACCAAAGTTAATCATCGGTACTGGTACATAAACTGCTGCTGGGTCAGCTGCTGAAATGAATCAGTGTGGAGCAAGCCTAGTATTTCCAGTTCTTGGATGGATATCACAAGCAGATGCTTATCCAAGATATATTAGAAGACACTCAAGCTCCTCTGTTGAGAAATTGTGCTGGGAATTTCCACAGGAAGGAGCTCCCCTGGGAGGTGACTGGTGCTTCCTGGCTCCAGCGGGGATGGAGAGAGATGCTGTGAGAACAAATCCCAAACGCTGCTTCAATTACTTGTGCTGGTGGTGGACACGGCCTCTGGAGCTCCTCCACCCCTGCGGAGGCAGGAGAGGATGCCTTGCCTGCCAGTGGGTGTTATGCTGAACAAACATATACATGAGATAAGGTTTCCTGAAAGTTGTGATAAATACTATGAATCTTTACATTAAAAGAGGTAAACCATGAAGACTGGATGTTTCTCAACCCTCTGGCTGCCGTTTCACTCACAATGAATTTTATGAAAATTGTGTTGAGTGAAATGGAGATTTACTGAAAACACTAAAAACCGTGTTGATGGAGCAAGCTACCCCTGAGCGATCGCTCTGCCTGAGTTCATTTCAAAGCAAGCGTTCCCAGGGCTGCAGCGATGCCGAGGCTGGTGACTGCACATCAAGGCAGAGCCCATTCCTCAACGGCAGCTTAAGGAAATGGGCAAAGACATCGCCGCATTAAATCCGGCTTGGCCCGAGCCACGAGGCTCCAGGAAGCATTCCGATGCACATTGCATGGGCTGTACTAAACCTCCATCTCTAATTCCCATTTCATTGTACCATTTTACCCCAGTGCAAAAACCAGTTCTAACCACAAATGGCAGACATTAAAAAAAAAAGAAAATTAAAATAGTAGCTTATTTGTGGCACCATGCATGTGCTTTCAAAAAGCTGTTTCCAGCCATAAGTTGTGAAAAACATAACAGGGAGTACAAGAGAAGGTAAAATAGGATCTGGGAGATTCTCCTATTCAGAATTTCAGAGAACAGGTATTTGGTTTCCTTACTGCTAATCACAACTTTAACTTATTTTCTGCTTCTCCCTCACAAAACAATGAGGGTTTAAGGAGAGAAGAGTGGGAAAAAAAATAAAATAAAAAAAAAATCAAAAGCATGCTGAACCAGGCTGAAATGGCAGGTAGGGTGAGTTTCTGTTCTTGATATCACACTGCTAGCTCCAGGAGATCAGGAAGAAAGAAGACTTACCTCATCTCCTCAACAGACAGTTAAGGAAGAAAAAAAAAAAAAAAGGAAAAAAAAAAAAAGAAAAAGAAAAAACTTTCAGAAATTCCCCCAGGCTGAGCGTGCGTACAGCTTGGTCTTGCAAAATCTATCGCTGCGCTTGCCACGCAATCCTGCTCCTCGATGGAAGGGAATTTGGAGAAGGTTCTCAAGGCAGAAGTTGTGTTGACGGCGGGCACCTCGGCGCTGGTCGTACACTGCCATCCTCCACCCTATGCATGCCTTCCCCCGAGCAGCAGTGGGAATCAGCACAGAGCGGCTTCACCCAGCTACCAGGAGGCTGTAAAGAACACTTCATAATTATTTCTTGGTGCTACTTAATGGAAAGAATTGCCTGGTGGTACACAGCATTATCGCCCCCTCCAACAGGCGCTCCAGCCTTCAATATTAATCTCAGTATTCTCTGCATCTTCCAAGTCTCAGTCCACAGGAGAGTTTCCCTCCGCAGCAAGTGGCTTACTGATGGGGACGGATTAAGACAAATACAAGCAACGCTGCATGGTAAATTCTTCTTCTTTGTACAACAGCTGTTTTGAATGTGTTATAGGATTGAGTAAAACGTTTCTTCCATATTCAAAAAGAGCCTCAGCTTTTCCAAAAGGGTTTGGCTCCTCTGCAAAGAGTTCAGCTGCTGATATTCACTTATTTAATTCTTCACCAAACATACAGAATCTCTGACAACCATTTGTTTAAACTACTTACACAACTTGCCGGTTTAATCTTTTTTTCCTATTAATCTGTGACAAACCATGGAATTTAATATTTTTTACCATGACTAATGTATGAAATTTGTTAGCTTTGTCTGTAATTTACAGAGAACCCTGAATAATTGAGCCTTTAAGTTTAAAGGCTTATATTTTGTTATTCTAGCTGTGATTACACATAATGGCTTGAAGAAGCTAAGGTGTTTTAGTGATGGGTGTCGATATAAAATACCAAAACTGACCTCTGTCCTCCTTGTTTTCCTTTGTCTGCCCACAAATGATATGGGGGAAAAATGAATGAAAATAAATAATAGACAAATTATGATGGGGAGAAAAAAAAGAAAAAAAAAAAAAAAAAAAAAAGACCAGGGAACTGAAGTACTAAAAAGACTGCCTAAGAGTAAATAGTTTCTACTATCTCTGCTATTAAATTTCATCCTGCTCATTTTTTATCTTTGTTTAATTCCATACTTGCTGTATTGTGTTGTCAACCAAAGCTCACCGCAGTGTAGTCCTGTCTTTAAATCATCTGGCAAATGCATTTTAATAGTAATAACAATGATAAAAAATAAGCAAACTGTTTTTCTTCAGGCTGAGCAAGCCCCAGGTACTAACATAGATCTACCTTGCTGGAATATATCACAAGAGCAAAGCTCTTTTGAGTTCAGTAAAGCTCTACCGGATGGAGACCCTCAGGAGGCCAGCATGGCTTGAGAGGTGCACTTTTACAAGATGGAGCCACGTTTTTCCAGGTCATCTCTACCAAAGACAAGCACAACAGCCACATTAGCTAATTGCCACACGAACCAGAAGAGTGAGACAACAAGGCTGTTGTCTCCAGCCACTGCCCAGGTTCTGGTACCTGAGCAAAGGGCCAGGACCTCGCCTGTCCACAGCATGCCCAGCCCGTGTCTGCTTTGCTAGAAAGCTGCAAGGAGCCTGATTCAGAAACCACTTGCTCATGAACCCATAACGACCCAATAATCGCTCAAAAGAGGATCTCCAGAGGACCATCCCCTACCCTCTACATGGCAGGACAAGATGGAGGACAAGGAGCACCGCAGCAAGGCAGCACACACTTGTGAGATCTCTCTGCCAGCTGGGAGAAAGAAAAGAATACAGCAAGACTGCCGCTGCACATAAACACAGGAAAAAATAGGTCTTAGGAGGAGGCAGAATACAAACTGATCTAATGGTACATTAGCCTTAAACCAGAGAAAGCCATGTAGTACAAAATGCCTTCGAACAAGGGTGTTATATATATATTCCTCAGGTCATGTTATTTCTTTTAAATATTAATCAGAAAAATTGGAAAGCTTTATTATAAAGATGACAAATACTACTGTGCCTCAAGGAAAGGTTGTGCACAGGATGTGCAAACTCTTACTTATTTGATTCAACATGGTGACTGTGGGCTGCACTTTTAATGAGGGAAATAAAACATTCTCTTAATTGGCTATAAAAGGATGTGCACCACAGACTTGCTGAAACATTAGGCTGAATAGTTAGGACCTACTTTGTAACAATGCCTCATTTTTATTAATATTATTTTTATTGGTTTTGAAATCTATGAGTTTATCTATATTAAAGGAACAAAAGATGTTTTTTTGCTCTTTTTTTTCTCCTTTCTTTCTTTTTTTTTATTTAAAAAAAAAAAAAAAAAGCAGAAAGAAAGAAAGGATATTCTACACAGGGTAAATTGAAAACATCAGTGTACCCTACAGAGTACTAGCACTTTATCATGATTTATACATGGGAACATAACTGTTGCCAAAAAACATAGGTGACCTCTCTCTACCCTATATTAATAATTACAGTATGGAGATGGAAGTATGATATGTAGGACACTCCTTTTCGTTACAAAAAAAAGAGGGCTGCTTAAGATATGTAAAAAAGAGGCAAATCCAACTAGCAAGTGTTGACAGGCATCACATCTCATGCAATGAAAAACACATTATTGGAATTTACCCAAAACTCAGGTTTTATTCTAACTGCTCATACTATTTTTTATTTTTATTTTTTAATTTAAGAAGAATACACTCGGAACACCCTTTCTGGTCAAACTTTAGTGAACAGAGACCACGTCTCTTAGCCCTGCTGTGAAATAAAAACTGTGGAAGTGGGGTGACAGAGGCAGAGCTGAATGTTTGGTGACAATACCTGAATCCAAGGCACAGAGATGTTTGGGGTCAGTTCAACTGATTTTTTTTTTTCATCTTTCATGACATGTCTCATCTCTCTGAACACATATGTCTGTGATGTGAGGACCATTTTCCCGACATGAGCTACATTGTTCTTTAAGGAGAAAGGTTTTTTTTTTTTTTTCTTTTTCTTTTTCTGTTAAAGAAAATAATGGGAAATTAGAAATACATCTTTTGTGTGTGACTTTTTTTTTTTTTTTCCTTAAAGCATTTTCCTCACCCTCATGTCCCAGAAGAAAAATCTCACCCTTTAAAGGTCTATCTGAAGCTTTCCCTGGAAACCACTGCAGCTATGACAGTGGATTACTGGGCAGATCCCACGCAGGAGGCTCATTGGCTTGCCTGCCAACACAGAGATAGCTGCGGCTGCTGCCAGCCTCCCTGAATGGGTCTGAGCAGCCCCATTTCCCAAGACATCAGCCTGGATATGGAATTTAATAAATAAAGCAGAGAGCACCCTCTAGAATAGAGAGTGCAGAAGAAATTCTAAAACACATCACCAAGGGCTGCTTTGGTTTACAAATTTATGTTGAAACCTGTTTGTGATTGTGTTCATAATAGTTTTTTAAAACTCTGTAGGCTACAATTTTAAACTTGACATATGATGGAGCTTTCTGGATTAAATATTACTGCTGCTTTTTTCCCCAGAAGACAAGGCTGGAAGAATTCTTCCAGCCTTCACAGCTTATTTTCCAGATTTTCATATCCTTAGGCTGATTAAGTCCCGATCCAGAAAGAGCAAGCCATCACTCTGTGCATTAACTCTGTGCTCCTTACTTTGCATATCCATGGTTGGGGAATGTCAGTTCTGGATAAAACAAAGGTGAGAAAGAGCCCTAAATCCAGCTATATCAGGGAAAGCTGGCTGCAGCAAAGAACGATGTGCTTTTTCTCCAAAATACCAGGGTTAAACTCACCTGTTTTAGCACTGAGACCTCTCAAGGGAACAGTCAAGAGAAATCTGAGATCCACAAATAACGAGGGTTTTGATTTTGTATCAAACTCAACAGCAGGCATCCTGCAGCATCTTCATATCAGATAACATGAGCAGAAATAGACTGCACTATTTAAATTGCCTATTCTATATTTTGCATAGGTGAATTTTGTTTCACACTGAACCTTTCAGGCCCTGGAAAATGTAAAATGAAAGCAGGAAGCATGGGTTTAAATTATGTCAGACAAGATCAGACAGTGCCTGGAGCAGCCAGGTTCTCTGCAGGTCCTCGCTGTGATGCTGCTTGGGCGGCCTTTGGGGAGAGGAGGAGAGACCAGCAGGCAGCAGGCTGGAGCTGGGAAACGTTCAGAAAATAGCATGGATCCTTCTGCTGGGGCTCACCTGCTGCAGCACACCTGGCACACCCAACCAGATTTACACAATTAACCAAAATTTGCACTGCTGGTTCTCTGCAGCCTTGTAAAATGGTAGGACCACTAACACTTGAAACATGACTTTGAGCACTGTCGGAAACACAAGGAATAGTTTTAGACCACCCCTGGCTTCCTCAGGAACCTGAAACTGTCACAGGATTCAATATTTGCAGTTAGGGGAGAGTATTTTCACATGTCCAGTTCTAGCAGCAGTTATTCTGATGCTAGCTCATTGCTAAAATCAACACTCAAGTTCACTTTATCCTACTTCCAGCAATTAAAGCTACTTCAAATAGGGAATTTTAATTCGAGAAGTATAATAAATGTCATTCCTGTAACACGTACATTACTGTAATCTAATGTGAGTAAGAAGTCACTTGAGATGGAAAGACGCAACAGCCCCTTTAGGGCTAGTGCCATAGCAGAGGCAACAAAAGGGAAACCCTCGTTAATCCATTGGAAATATCATGTTAATAAATGAAAATGAGATAATGACTTTTGTGGCTAGCTGAATCTTGTCTAAAGCCTCTTATGAGCTTCATGTGTCTCAATTAGGGACTATGTTACAAGGTAAAAAAAAAAAAATCAGCTAGAGGCTGAACACAATAAAAAACAAAGTTAAATAAGGAAATGTACTTGGTATTATTATTATTGCCTCCTGCCTGACCCAGAAGTTTCTCATTGTATAGACCCACCCCAAGCTCCCATTATAGCTTCTAATTGGTATTTCAGGAGCTGCTCCCACAATGCAAGAAAAGCTTGACCATGATTTACTCTTTTTTTTTTTTTTTCCATGTTTAGGGTGAATAAGTCAAAGCCCATTTATCCCAACAGATTGCACATCAACCATTTTCACACAAATGGCCACGTTTCAACACCACCAGCAAAGTTTCAACCCTTCTCCTGCAATGCCCTCAGCCTCCCTTAAACTATTGCTTACAGATTTTAAGGTATTTGCAGTCTGTGGAGTATAATTATAACTCAATTACACACACCTCAGTTACAGTTTTCTGATGTTCTTGTGGAAGCCAATGTTTGACTCCAGTTTTTTGTTTCAGGAATTCAAGAGACATCCGAAAGATACTACATATGAACACTTCGTTAGCTTATACATTCCTGGAGTGTTACCTTCACAGTCCTCTTACAGTATAGACATGCATTTTCAAGAAAACCCACACTTAACTCGAGATAGTTAAGCAATTAAAACATTCTATGTCCTCATTATCTGCAATCAGCATCCAAAAATGATATTTGTATAAAAAAAAATGTGGACAGAATCTATCACCAACTGCCTGAATCTTTTTCAAAAACCTTGTTTAAATATCACCTCTCCAAAATATAACGAGGTTAATTTTTTTCCCTATTTCTGTTGTTTTTTTAAGAACAAAATAGTAACTCTTTAGGAGTTCGGTTATTATAAGTTCATTTGGTATTCATGGAAATAGCTGTGATTATAATGAATTCATTTGATATTCATGTGAGTGTCACACGTGCCTGGGTGGCGATGCCGTTGTCACTCGGTGCTCATTAGCTCTGCCCGTGGATGTCCCTGCCCCAGCCCTCTGCATGGACAGCAGTGTCACAACGTGCTCCCACACCAGCCTGAGGTGTTTTACTTGAGAAAGCAGTTTTAGCATCGTATGATTAGAACAAAAACATAATTTCTCGCTCTGAAGGGTGTTGCAGTTTGTATGTAAACTTCTTAATTTCCTGTCTGCTCCTCAGCCTCGTGAAATACTGAAGACATGTAAAAGTTACTGCAGAAATGAATTTACAACCTAATGTATTTGCTTTGTGTTTCTCTGTTCTTCAGCTGCAATACTTTGCTGGGACAGCTCACTTCTGAAATCACAATTGCCAGGTTCAGAACTGAAAGGTGACTTTCTGTGCACCCGACCTGCGATGCTGCTGCTGAGAAGAGCTCAGGTTTTTGAGCAGAGTTCCCTGCCAGAAACTTTGTGCAAACTGACTTGGAATGGAAGCACCAAAATCACCAGAAAATTTAATATTTTTGCCCACAACTTATGAGGTGGGATGATCCAAAAGCCCTGGGGGAGCGTGGTGCTCGGGTCACACTGGCATTCAACAGGATTTATTTCCTCGAACCATTTTGGCCCCTTTCAAAACCTTCACCCTGTAACCACACTAGCAGCCGACCGCGAGTTTCAGGAGGTGTTACATCGTGGGAGCCATCACGATTACTTAAAATACAAAATGAGCATGGCTAAGGTCAAAAGTTTTTTGAGAAGTCTAATATATACGTCCCCAGAGGAGCCAGCTCTGTTCACCTTAATCCTGAATCAACACCGCGTGTGTAAGCGCGGGCTGGCTGAAGCCCATGTGTGGTTCTACAGGGGCCTGCTCATGGGCTTAGAGTGAGATGCAAGAGCCTTGACGGATTTGGGCTGCAATGCATATCATGGGGAAAGAGATCTAGCTTTGCTTTTTAAATAGTTACAAAGCACGGTTAAGGCTTTAGCTATCTCCAGTCTCTAACCTGCAGCAGCTCTCCTGCCCCATAGGTTCCCATAGTGCCCCCACAAGGCTCCTCAGAGGCTGCCACCCACTGCAGCCCCCTGCAAAAGGCTTCCCCTTATTGAAACCATGTGCCAACTCCAGCTTGGCAGGAGAGAGAAAGACAAAGGAGGAACAAGCAGAGGAGTCATCTTGCCTCTATGCAAACCAATCATTCTTAAAAAATGAAAAACATGCACACAAAAACACCAAATGCCATTGGCATTAATTTTTCCTTGCCCTGATAAGAAAGGGTTTGTCTTTAATCTAAGCAACAAAAGAATTCTTCGTACCCTGCATTGAAAACTACATTTTTTATGAGAGTTTGTGTTGAGAAGCTCTTGCTGTAAGCACTGAGTGAGCAGCCATGAAACCAGACACCATCTTCTGGAAGATGGCACCACAAGTACAAGTTTTTTTCTGAATGTAGGCACTAGATTATTATTTTATTTATTTATTTATTTTTCACTCTCCAGCAGATGAGAATCATAGCATAGGAAGCATGTTCCACGTCGAGGATAGTCATTCTGGCCATGGCTGCTCTTCAGTTCATGTAGAAAGGAATCACATAAGATATTTACCCAACAAAGTGAAATCTTTACATTTCTGTTCTCGTCATATTTCATGTGAATGTTTCCACTCCTTGGCATAAGGGACTTGGAGGCACATCCTTGTTCCATGAACAGGAAGCATAACCCAGGTTCTCCACCTGAGCAAGCCCAACACAGCACTCATGCAGATGTCAAAATTGAAAATAACTCAGAAATGCAACTTAAAGCTAGCCTCCACTGGCAGAAGTTTATTGATTTATCAGAAAATGTGCAAGCCAGCCTCAGAGAGATTTTAATGCAAGTATAAATTTGATAATTTATGGTTTGGCTGACAGCTTTGAGCTAAATTTTGTAGTTCATGCTCAGGAAAGGCTCAGAGGTGGGAGCTGCTGGGACAGAGCTTGGGTAAACAGCACGGCTCAGCTGCATGGAAGAGCTTGCTGCGGTCTGCTGCTCCACCTGCATGCTCCTGGAGATTTTGTTCATGAACAGAAGAGTCATTTTTTTGTCTTTTTACCATCAAATCCTTCTTATTCTGGAGCTAGAAAACCATCATGAAAACTTCAAGCATTCTCTTTGGGCGCTTTATTCTGTCACAGATGTGGAAATGTTTACCTACAACAAGCCTTGCTGCTTTATAACATATTTTCAGTCTTTTTGAACAAAAGTATGAAGGGCCAAATCCTGCTAGCATAGATACACCTCAAGCAAACAAGACTTCACCCCACTCACTGTGGCTGGCATGTGGACAACCTAGGGGCTGAGAGCCTTGTGTGCAGCAGGGAGCTTAAGGAGGCTACAGAGTATGCATGGTTAAATCATTAAATTGATATTTCTTCTGACCCCAAACATACCCACAGGTCTTCAGTAAAGGAACTGAACTGCACAACTGACTCACAGAAAGAGGACTTCTTAAAAACAATTATTTCAGCAAGGGAAAAAAAAGCTAAGTTTCTGGTGGCATTTTGGTGCCTTTCCCCATCTCCAACGTACACCTGGGACAAAAGTCTAGTAGTTGATGTTATCTTAGCTGAAAGAATGAGATCAATTTCAGTTCAATCTGGAAAAATGCACAGATTCAGCATTACTCTACCAAACATGTGCCCTCCTCGGATTTTAGATTTAGCTTCTCCTCAAAACATTTAAAAATGCATTAATTGACTACTTGCTTATACTCTGAAAGCAAGATCAGACTAAATATCAATACAGGGAGACATGTCTTGAAATACATACACTGTACATCTACACCAACAGCATCCTTTTGTATTGCTCTGCTGCTCACAGTAAGTGCCCAGTAACAATTTGCATTGAACTCACAAGGCTTTTCTGCACAAGTCAATTCAGATCAATAGAAAAAAGCTTTTACAAAGAAAACAAGTGTTGTGCAGAAAATGGTTCAGGCAGTGGGAACATTTCACAGTTGGGGCTGGCAAATCAACATACTTTTATCTGTAGCAGGGAAAAAAAAAAAAAGCATGACGGATTTAAATTGTGTACCGATTCCCATCATGTTCTGCAGGTTAGAGTCTCATGGCGCTTGATTAGGCAGGTCACAGCACCACATGCAGCAGGATGAGCCACCAGCACACAGCATCAGTCACACGCACGGCTCGTCACTGCAAGAAAATGACACAGATGGGGAGCAGGTACAGTGACTCCAAGCACCTGACGTCAGCTTAAGAGCATGTGATGAAATCCTATTGACCTGAACAGGACTTGAAAGGGAGATCGGAGCAGTCCTGCAGCGAATTTGGTATTATCTTTACAAGCTGAGCACTGCATCTGTTTTGGTGGTTATGTAATGATGCAATATAGAAGGGTTCAAAAGTGACTCAGTTGCTTGAATTGTGAGGGTGAATTATAGACTGAAAGAGTTCTCACTTTTTTCCTGAATAGCAGCTATTAGTGACTCATTCCTGGAGGCATTGGGGAAAAAGCAGAAAAGTGAGAAGTGGGTTAAAAGAGAAATACAGCTTCATTGACACAACAGCTTCATGCTCTGGGAAGGCATTGGAGTTACTCCAGTTTATATCTGCTCCATCATATATAATACAAAGTGTCTTGAAGTAAGTGAACTAATACTCTAGTAGAACTGAATACAAATTGTTAAAATTCACAGAAATAGGGGAGGAAAAAATGGCAGAAAACTACCAGAGCAGCCAGATTCAAAAGGAAATGCACCTGAGCAGTTAGATATAAACCTTGCAACTTGCACTGCCCCTCGATCTTGGCCCTACAAAAAGGGTTAGCAGTGCGTTAGAGCAGTTTCTCACAAGATTTTTATATTTCCTGTTTTTGCTCAGACAGCAAATCCCAGAAGAACATCCCAATTGTGTTTTGGGGTCATCACTCCTAAACAAGCCCATGAAGAGCAGAAGTATGCACAAGTCATATAAACCAGTAAATGGATGTGAACTTCCGTCCCTAAGAAATGATTTCTCTCACATTAAGTATGTTTTATTTTCAAGGTTTCAGATGAATTAATTATTTTTTTGGCCATGCTGATTTACCAACTGTTTATGGTAAGGAAAAACCCAACCTGAACACATAGTTTAATAAGTATAATTTGAATAAATCTAAGAAAAACACAAGAGTGGCTTTATGCAACACTTATACAATCTGATGGAAAAAGTGATTTTTTTAGAGCAGAGAACGTTGTGCTGCTCTGGCTCACATCACATCAACAGTGTCACTGAGCATGAGGCAACAGTGGTATTTCTATTTTTATTCACAAAGTTCAGTACACTTTGGATAAGAGAATGTGCATGCAGCTCCATTACAAAACAAACTGCACTGCCTCAATTTTTCTCATGTTATTTCTCCATAAATTAGTGTATTAGTAGCTGTGCTAGTGGACTAATTAGCAGGTCATATATACAGCAAGTGTTTTTGTGACTCAACAATAAAACTAGCAAGATTGCTGCTAGCTAATCACTTGTAGGTCACAGCATGTGTACACAGTCACTTTGCTCAATGGCATTCCAGCACTGATGCACTTTGTCTCCTCATCCATTTACATGAGTCCAGTAAACCCAGACCCTGACACGTGTTTAGCTTGAAGCCCTTCAACTTCATGCTAGTCATCTCTATCAGTATTTTTCTTTACTGGGAGTCTTCAGTATTTATAAGAGGATTTTTATTAAGTATTTTTCTTTGCCCTCTGATTTTATTTTGCTTTCCACCTGACAAATAATTTGTGTCAGGTATTATGTCCTGCTGTGTTATGCCCCATCATCCCCCAAGATGAGGGAGTGAGAAGAGCCTCTGTGAATGACATGGATGAGACAAGCAGCACAGGATGCAATGTACAAAACAAGATCTCTCTCCAGGTACAGCTCTGGCCTTTCCTCATGCCCTTTGGCAGAGCATCCAGACAAGCAAGGCACTGCCCACCAGCTGAGCCCCCAGCACTGCCCACACACAGCTCTTCCTCCTGTCTTAATACTTTAGATTAATCACTTGGCCTTCAACTACATAACTGATCAAGATGGAACTTCTGCTAGAGAAAACCAGTGCCAAACCCCACTCTCTGCTCCATTGATGTCTCCCTGTATTTTAGCCCAGCTAGGTGGCAATGCAGGCTGCCTCCTTTTGGGCACAGTGACAGCAATTTAAGTTTCTTTCATCCTGAAAGAAATAAAAGCATTTATACTCTTATTTCACCTACTTTCCTTTACACTTCACATTTATGAACACATTCTGTGATTCAAAGTAAGTTTAAGGAGTTTTTCAATAGTTCTACTCCCAAACTCCTCCTATGCATCTTTCAAACATAGAAAGAGAAAGCTCTCTCCCCTCCCCCCAAATGCTTTTCCAGGTTTTTCAGGCTTTCTGCACATAGCAAATTCATAAGTATTGTTGCTGTCCTTCTTGCCATCCTCTGCCCTTTCCAATCTCCAGGATGTCCATTTGATGCCGCAGTGTCCAACATCAGGCAGAGGAGCCTATGGAGGTCCAGGTAAGTACTTTACAGTACGCCAAATTAAAGTTATTGCTCGCTCCACAGCTCATGCTTAGGGTTTACGCTGATCCTTCATGTTGGTCCTGTAAGTTCCTTGCTTACAGTTCTGAAAAATATACCTGAGGATAGATCACGGATATAACTCAGACCTTCAAACTTCAGTTTATTCATCACCTACTTTGAGGAACACTTCTACACTTCCTCCATCTTGTGCAGAAGTCCTTTCTAAATTTAATCCATATACTTCACTTTATTCATGCCACTAGACATGTTACACATGTTTGGTAGAAGACATGCATGGAGCTGTTGCTTAATCCTCAGTATCAGCTGTAGATCGATACTGCCTCCTGTTACACCTCACTTTCCTCCCTCTTACACCAGGGTTACTCTAACCCATACATTTCAGTTGTGCAAGCCATCTTTTCTGTTTCAGTTGGTGCCTGGAGTCCAAAAGGACAAAAATAAGCCCAGTGCTTTCACCCACGCCTGCTTTCTACATTAGTTCCCTAAAAAATTCCAACTGATTTGTCAGACAGGATTTACCCCTTATGAAACCATGCCAACTAGTTTATTTCTCCAGATGTTCTGATCTCATCTTTTATTAATGTTTCTAGAGTTTTGCCTAGCACCAAGGTCAGATGTACTAGTCTATCATATCCTGGCTGTTTTTCCCTAGCTTTCCTCCTCCCTCTGCAAGCTGGGGTTGTATTTGCTTCTCTTCAATCCCTTGGTGTCTTCCTCGTCTCAAAGGAGCCAAGATAAAATCTTCATTTATTGAACCAGTAATCTTGTTAAAGATTCCCCAGTACATAACTCCTACTACTTTGGAGCTTGCAGGGATTTTAACTTATACAAGATTTATTCTAGTATGAAATTATCATATCCCAGAATCTTTGCTTCCACCCAACCCTGTGAACACTGAGCAGAAAGATATGTTTAGACAGACTTTAAAGTCATCTTGGGGATCTGGGTGCTCAGTTATTACAATTAATGGGAGAGGGTCTTCTAAACCTCCCAAGGAGTTTTGATATTGTTAGCTAGGTGTTAACTATTGATTGTATGCAACCGTATGGCCTTCAGTTTGAAATCATGCATCCTATTTCAGTATTTAATTCTTTATTAATAGCATTTACTTTCAGTTAGATCATTTAATAGAGCAACTGATGAAGAACTTCAAGCTATTTCCTAGTCTATCAGGACACGTATGGAAGACCTCGACTTTGGTGGAAATCCTCTATTTTTACTGTGTACGTGGAAACAGATTTTCAGTTCACAATGGAGGAGTTGTAATACAACAGTACTTACACACTGAGCACAGTCAGACATCTCTCTGCTGTCTTTGATGTTGACCAGCCATTTAACTCTTTGGGGCAGTTTTCCAGTCCTCCTTTTGTATATGTAGGCACCAGAACAGTACCCATCTCAGGAAGCATTTGGTCTTCACAGCGATCTTCAAGTGCAAGCAAAACATAAACAGTGAAGATCATTCCATGTTGAGTCATGTATTTTTCACAGCATTTAAGACACATTAACCTAACCCTTTCAGTATTCATTGCTATGCAAATAAATTCTACTTACTTCTACCTCATCTCTAGTAATACTTTTCATAGTTTTCCAGTTGATCTGCATTCACTTATCCCTCACCCGTACTTTATGAGCTGAACACCTGCCTGCTGCAAAGCACTTACTTAGGTCAGGTCCCAGCCTGAGCAGCTGGAGATGGCAGAGGATGGGGTGTCCCACCTGCCTCCACAGCACACTAAATCCCATACCCACTGTCCCTGCTCTGTTGTTTTGCTCATATGGGTGAAGTTCAAGAACATAGCAACTCTGAAAAGCATTTTCTTCACTCTGTTATGATTTTTTTTTTTTTTTTTAAAACACAACCAAAACTGTGCCTCTCCTCCAGCTCTGCAATAGCTCAGCACCCGCATCCTCACATTTCTCTGGTTAACACAGGTGTGTTCTCATTTGCTCACATACCATAGCACATGAAAATCTGCAGAGTTGTTGCTTTAAAGCACCATTTGTTTATGCAATTGCCACCACTCTATAATTTCAAAACTATTGTCACAATACGTAGGTAATTTTAAGTGAGGTGGCAAATAGGGACACTGATAAATATTCCTGCTCAAGGCCTGCTTTTCATCTACCTTCTACAGAGGAATGACAGAGCAGGAACAAAAGAGAAAGGCTTACTACCAGCTCCCAACATCCCCACCATACTGCCCAGAAAAGCCCTTTCAGCCTTGCAGCCTGGGGGCATCACCAGGAGCTGCACCTCACCTCCTCAACAGCCCTCACAGCCCATCGCTCACTCACCTTACAGCTCCTGGAGTTCCCACCAGCACTGGTGAGACAGCTTCACTTGCTCTGACAGTTTTGGCTCAATTGCATACAATATATTCTGGAGAAGGTACAAATTGAGTTTTCAGAGGCTTGCAGCTTGAATCTGTTTTACCTTAAACATGAGACTTCACTCACCACTACTTGTTTCTTTTTTTTTTTTTTTAAATAAATCTAAAAGTCGTGATTTTACTGGAGATCCAAGTTGTTTGTTACAAGGCTGTCTCCAATGACACAGTCTCAGAGTTTAGACGCTGCAGGATATTAATATTAACAATGCAAATAACAGACAATTCTTCAGAGGGCAAAGGAACTTGTCTCTAATTTAAAAAGGCTATGCTTTACTTAACTAAGGCTAATTAGCTGTGATATTCACATAAGCAAGAAAAAATGCATTTCACATTTTTACATTTCACATTTTTAAATAGCAGAAAATAATTTCCCATTTATCAAAAACAGACTTCTAGGATCATTACCAGGTTCTCAGCTGTGTACAGGTTACCGTGTGAGAAAATCTTGGGCACAGTATTTAGGGAATCTGTTGCAACACATCCTAAGCATTTGTTTTACCATCACAGGAAGTTTCCTTTTCAGCAGCACATCGCTTCAATCATGCTTTGTAGATACTCCAGTTTTTCTGCTGATTGCCTTGTGTGTTCATTGTAGGAAATCCCAACACATTTACATCATGCATGATGTTTCCTAGAACGACGTGTAAAGTATCTCACCCTGCAATGAGAAAGAAATAATTATTAGCTTAAGGACAGCTTGTTGTAAGAACAAAAAAAAAAGGTGGCATGTTCAAAACATTTCTAGAAGAGGTGCAACTTGCAAGTGAGCCAGTTATTTACACTAAGCTAATGGCCAGTGCTTGCTGTCCTCCTGAAAAGAATTTAGAATAACAAAACGAACTCCAAGCACCCCTTCTGCAGCCATCCAGCACATTAACATCTCTGTTGTTAGCAGGGGGGCTAAGCCTTCTTAGACTCATTAAAAGTTCACATTTTCCACTGTATTAATTACTTCACTTCACCTGAAGAGCAGAGGAAGACTGATCTCATGACTTTTTAGTACCTCGGCTAAGACATTACCAGGTTTGCAGCCTCTCTAAGCCAGGAGGTTCCTGCAGCTCCGGTTACAGGGTTCACACACTATCAAATCCATTTCATGTTTTATATGCTTTGGAGATATTCTTTCCTTCCTCAACGACTGTTGCTGTAATTACACAAATGATCTGCTCCACTGTCACTTCCAGTCAAAGGTGTCATCTAAAATTAAAAATTCATGTAAAAACTAGAGATGTTACTTTTTAAACAGACAGTTGAGACCTGATCTGGTTTCACAATGCTTGGTTTAACTTCTTACATGCCTGGCTCCTGCACACAGCGAGCAGCTGAGCCACTAGTGCACAGTGCTGCCCATCCCTCCAGCTCACACTGCTTTATCAATACCAACATATTTTCATTATTAAGGCCTCAAATAAATGAGGTACACTTTAGCATCCTGACATGAGCTGTAACCTTGCAAATCCATGCTTTGCACCACCAACATTCATGGCAAACCCCTTCTCTCCTCCACCACAACTGATAATTTTGGAGGAGTTTCTGCACTGCAGGGATGCGACAAGGAAATTACTCTGTCTTATGGTTTTTGAAGTGCACATGGATGGAGCTGATGCACTAGAGTAACATGGTGACAAAGAGAGTTGTGCCCAGGAGCCATGTGCCACATCTGTACCTGCTTTGATCATAGCTAAGAAATAAGCTCAATAAGGAAGATGAAGAGCACCTGGCATTCTTTGCCCTTTCCAGGATAGCTGAAGTCACTGGCAGGACTCAGCATCAGAACAGACTGTGATGTGGTCAGGAAAAATAAATAAATAAATAAAAATCATAGAATGGTTTGGGTTGGTAGAGACCAGAGCCCCCTGCCCCCAGCCCAGGCTGCCCAAAGCCCCCCAGTCTGGCCTGGGGCACTGCCAGGGATGGGGCACCCACAGCTCCTCAGGGCAGCCTGGGCAGGGCCTCACCACCCTCATAGTGAAGAATTTCCTCCTTATATCTAACAAATCTATATACATTAAGCTCTTATAGTTTAAAACCATTATCCCCTCATCATGTTATTACACACCTCAGAGTGCCCCCCCTCCCCCGTGGAGAATATTTAGGAAATGCACTCATGTAAAGTTCCACAAAGGAGAAACACAAGAAGGAGCAGGGTAGAAAGAAACAACCTTGTGCAACAACTCTTACCCAGCCATAGTTACCAAGGTCAAAAGATTTTTTTTGGCCACATAAGTCCCGTTAGGCTACATTTTTATTGTTGTTCTTAAACCCACTAAGTAATACTTTTAAACCAAAAACAGTTCAAATAACTCATCATATCATCTCAGACAATTATTTTCATGGCCATAATAAACCTAATTATATAGAAGAAGTTATTTGGCTATTGACATTTGTTTAAAGTACAAGATGAGGAAGAACACTAGCCATTTCCAGCAGCCAATATTTATGCAGAGAAAGTTTTCTGTTTACTCTGTGTTTTACCACTGTCTCATCAAATTCATCAGAAGGAAAATAGTCTGCTTTCTCTTTGGAGAGAGACAACAATTTGAGCTGAATTTGAAACTGGATGTGCCCATTGACCCATTACTAGTGTGGGTGTTTTCATACCCAACCAGTTAATTGCCCATAAAGATTCATAATGTAACATGACATGAAGAACCACCAGATGTGACTCGTTAAAGTCTTATGCACAGAGCTAGGAAATCAGAAAAGGCTTGTTTTTACAGACCAAGACAGCATTTCGAGTTTAAATAAATACTCTGTACCAGCTCTTTTCCTTGCTTTTTCCTAAGCAAGGCTGTCAGTAAGGAGAAAAAAAAAAAAGACATTGAGGGGAGAACAAGCAACTCCTGTGTAGAGGCTTGAAGCACTGAAATATTGCTATAGCTCTTTGCATAGAAACAGATATCAGGCTGTATCTGACCTACTCACAGGTGCTGTATATTGCTCCTGGAAGAATTAAGCCTAACGAAAGACTCCAGTGAGCAGTGAGAGCAGTCTTACAGCAGCACATGTTCTGTATTATTTTCCCATACAGCCTTCTGTGTCTGTTTGGTGTGGGCACATGCTTGGTTGAGACCACAAACAATGCACAGTGGAACAAAATATTAAAGTTTTAGCCTGAAAAAGCTTCGCTGCTTTTATATTCTAAGAAGCAACTTGCTATGCAAGGTTATACTCATCTAGGTGAAAAGAGGGTTTGTTCATCCCACAGGCTTCAGTGATGAGTGTTACAGGACCTCATTTGACCTCACCAATGTGCATTCTGTTTAAGAGTCTGCAATAATAAACAATACTTGAACAGGAACAGAAGGCAGAACAACTGTCATAATTGGGGAAAATACAATACAAGTTAAAAAGTCACCCTTTAGTTAGATGCCTAAGTGCAGCAGAACTCTTTCAGTTGCTCAGGAAACTGGAGGCTCATGCTAGACTTGCACGCTGTAATGTACACCAACAGGCCAATGGACTGGGAAAGTACTATTTTATGCATCATTTCTTCCATGTGGCATTGCTTCTAACATTGAACTCTGAAGTTTGTACTCAAGACAAAAATTGAATTAAAGACTGAGACAGTTGTTAAACTGTTCATATTGAGTACAGCTGTAGCTATTTGTTCCTGTGCTGCAGCCTAAACCTGGCCTTCTTTTTTTATATGTTCCTTTAAATATAGGGTAAAGTGGAAAAAGAAAACAAGACTATAAATTATATATGTATGTACCCATTTTGCTCAGAAAATATTGAATCCTGAGATACATACTGAGCATCATTCCAGTCAGAAGCACCCATGATTTTTCTGGTGTTTTCCTAAGAATCAATTGAAATTACGTAGCAGTGTCAAATCCCAAGTACTTGGAATATTTCTCCAGCAGAAAAGAACACCAACAGTCTCACAGGTAGGAGCATAATAACTGCAGTTTCTGCTCAAGGCCTTCCTCTACCATCATCAGTATCATCCAGCACATTAACATTCACCTTGTACTCTCAAGATGAGAGTCTGTGGCAGTGGCCAGGGAACACTACTGTGTCATTTACCCTTACAAAGAGATTTTAGCAATATGTATTCAATTAATCTTTATTAACATGCTCCACAGTGTTAAAATCCACATGTTCAGCAACAAAGATATGAAAGACAAAAACCGCTCCCTGGCCAACCAGCAGAAACCAGCACACGCTGCCACAAGTGACTCACAGCTCTCACTTTGGAGTGAAGCAGCCAGAGGATCTCCAAGTCCCATAGTTACGGCTCTTGCTGCTGGAAGGGGTCAGAACAGCTGTGCACCTCAAGGCACACCCCATGAAATAAGAGTATCTTTCCATTATGGGCTTCCTTTGGTATTTCATAAGAGGCCATAAAACTACAGACAAACCATAGCAGACAAACCATTGGCTGGATGAAGGAGTGGAGAGCATGTGATGCAGAAGTTTTCTTAACTTGTCCCTAACACTTATGTATTCAGTCCTTTTGTAAGAACTGGACTGTAATTTTTAAAAGGCTACAGAGAAAAGTGAGAACTATGCATGTATATAAATAATAAAACACTATTAAGATACAACATGGGGTTATTTAAAGAAAAATAGATTTGCCTCTAACTTGTCGATTGCTATTCTTGAAGAAAGTGTTCTTAACCACAGTCAGCAACAGAGCTTCCAACACAACTCAGGAGTCTTATCAGGATTCATGCTCTAACCATAGCATGCACTGCTACCTAAAATAAGTTTCTGATGGCTTGAATATTTGTCTTAACTTCAGGTGGCACACATTTAGCTTCACCGACCTGCATCTGAGCATTGCTTGTTTTCAGCCAGCATGAAGGAAAAGCAACAATAATTTACAGCCTTTTCATTAACATAGCTTTAGCAAGATTTTCTAAAAACTAACAATTAATCACACCAGAGCTGTAAAAGCATGAAGCGTTATTACCCCTCTGAAAGCACATCTTTATCCAAATAATGAAGTAATTCCAAAATAAAAAAATAATGGCACCTGACAGAACTGATCTGCTATGGGCTCCCAGGATCCCTTACACCCTGCAGTGCTTCACAAAGTGGGGCTGCTGAACAAAACGCAGAGCTCATAAAGGACCTGTGAAAAGGTCACTGGCACTCACCTGGAAAGGAGATATCAAATAGCAAAAAAAAAAAAAGTCCATTCAGAAAGTGCATATTTCCTTCCACTCAGAAAAACACCTTCCAGGACCTCTATCCTCCAGACATGGTGCATCTCCCCACCTCTACTTTTCCCGTGAAAGAGCCAGGAGAAAAACTCCTGCTCCCAGGGCCAAGGCTTCCCTCCCTCCAGCCTCAAAGCAAACCCCACAGGCAGCAACCAGGTCCTGCTGTCACCCTCCTTTTATCCTGGAGAAAATCCCAGCAACCTGCAGCTCCCACCAACCTGGCCAGCTGAAGTCTAGCCTCCTCTCCAAGCTCCTCTCCAATTAGCTCCATCTCTTAACGAGCAACAGGTTTATCACCTGAACCTAGAATTTAGAAGGGAAGGAAGCGTGCTGCTGTTTTGCCCATGGCTGTGCACTTCGCTCTCTGCAATGGGCTGCTACAGCAGACCCTGCATTTCGGGTTGTGGATGGCTAGATTTCTTCCACAGTTCTTCACAGCCTTTCGGTGTCTTCTGTTGCAGCTTTTTCCCTGAGCAGGTTAATTTTACCAGCTCTCTGACTCCAACCAAAGTGCACTGAAAGCAATTTCCAGCATGTCTCTGTTAGCGAAGCTCCGACCTGCCATTTTAAGTTAGACCTAAAGCTCTGAGCTTAGCTGGAAGATATCTGTCCGGAGATTTGGGCTGAAAGCTGGAATCCAAGGCAAAAGTCTAAGAGACAAGAACGTTTATACCAGAGCCATGGATAGGAGTTGCTAAAATTGATGAAAAACCTGACCAGTAGGGTTAAATCCTCTTGTAGCCTGAAGAAGCATTAATAGTAGTGGAAAATAGAAGAGAGCACAGACTCCCTCCACAGGAATATCTTTGACAGGGTATAGGAAGCTCGTGCCTCTGATTTAGACACCTAGCTTAGGTGCCTGATGTTGAATAACCACCTTACTTTTCATTGCTAATCATTGGTAATTTATGTGAGACAAGTTCACTAAATTCTCAGAGCCAAGGAACCTGACAAATGTCTGCTTTCCATATCTGAGTCCCAAGGAGCATTGTGCTACCTGAGCTTTGGCACTTAACAACCTCTGCCTTCAGCTGGCTCTTCCACAGTCTTAAAGATGTAATTTCCTCCCTTCCTCACAATGCCAGCAACTAACAGTGGATATGAACAGAATCCAGCACTGGATACAGGGCTATGACAGAGCAAGCTCCAAATGAGATTTTTCCAGTAGATATTTTACATCCCGTTACAGTCAGATGGTTGGCAGAGCCTAGCTGGTAGGAAACCACTTTGGTTCTCCCCATCTATCGGGTCACACAAGCTGTTTATTAAAATTACGTCCACATCTATAACAACCTTGAGCAGCAGCAATACAGATGAACATTTGGGCAGTCAGACATTTTTTCTTCCATGCAGTATTTGCACATATTTTGCTTCTGGGACGGGTACTTCAATCTTACCATGACTGCAATACAAAGAATTACTCTTGCATTACAAAGAATTTACATTTTGTTCTGTGAATTGTCCAGCTGAAGGCTCTGGTCACTCGTGTGTTCTCATTTTCTGGAGCAAAATATCACCTGTGCCATGCCAGGCATCATTTGTAACATAAACCAGTTACATCCACAAACCTTTTACAGTTTCTTGGAGTTAGTACTAATTTCACTGACCCCAAAGCGCATGGGTACCTCTTTCCAGTCATTTATGGTCAGGCTGAGGGTCTGTTCCTCTTCTGCTGCCACATGGCCCCTTGTGCCCATCAGTTATTTCTCTGGGCAGTGCTGCTCTGCAATTTCTCTCCCTCCCTCTGCCTAATGGCCATCACGACACTCCTGTTCACCAGGCAGAAATTCAGCAATTTTTAATCCTTTGTAAAAGTGGTCTGGGGGTTACCTGCCCTAACCTGATCTCTCAGAAAGCTCAGTGGCATCGAGTCTTCAGCCATCCAGAACATCTTTTCCATGTGTGTTTCTCTGTCTGTTAAGAAGTGTATCCCTCTCATACCTTGTGCTACACATCTCCTACTTTGTGATGCAGTTCCACTTAGGCTCCTCTAAGCTACCTGTGATGCAGAGCATTGGGAGGCTGCCCCTCAGGCTCAGCCCGTGTCCCTGGCCACCTGGAGGCACGGCAGCACCTCCAGGAGCAGCGGTCTGCCCCAACACCCCGGCCACTCTCATGTCCCCAGCCCCAGGGCTCAATGTGGCAGCGGTGCCCTGTGGGGGTTCAGCTGCCAACCAAGGCACAATCCTTCCAAGGTGAAAAGCATTGCCTGTAAAACATTGTGAACAGCTAAGCTTTATTAAATCAGGAATTCTCATTAGGCTTATTTAACATCACTTTTTACAGAGAGAGAACAGAGAGGATTTTTTTAATATATAATTATTATTTTTTTGTATATATATATGTACCTACTGATTATGAACCTAAAAACCCTCTAATATTGGTATATAAGAAACTGAGATCTGTGATTTACATGTGAGAAACATTTTAAAGGACAGACAGAATTTCTATCATGTGCATCTATTAGGTTTATGTGACAAATGAAATTTTGCTGGATTATTTATATTTTAAATATATCAGCTAAGGTATTTCAGTCCTGGACCTTCTTAAGTATTCGCTGCCTCTAAATGAACTGGATATGTTGTATAATGGAATTACTAGATTTGTATTAAATTGTAGCTTTGGGACCCATCACTGTGTGATGCTATCTACTTTCAACTGGCTTTGTTTATCACAGAGAAGGGAACTGAATTAGCATAAGATACTACAAAGTAGTAAAGGGATTTTAGCACCCTATCTATTTGACCTCCTATTGACCTGGGCTAATTCATATTCTCCCTGGGATGCTGTAACAGGTCATTTTGTATTTGGAAAAAAATTAGGTCAAATTATGGAGCGGCATCTCTCGCCTCTTCTGCTGTGAAGTCAGGGAATTCCCCCTTCGCACATGTACAGCACGCACCAGCGGCTGTGCGCCTCCTTTAGAGCAAAATGAACTTTTATTTGTAAATTACTATGCAAGAGATTTGTATTTGTCTTACTTATTGCACTCGTGTGACTGCAGCAGGAAGCGTGACCACTGGCACCGTCGCTGGTGGCAGGAGCAGCACGGTGCTCTCGTGTGCCTCAGCCTGTGGAGGTGGCCTGAAGAAGGCTGTGGGAGCCAGGCTCAAGTCCACATGAGGAAGGAATATTTGACCTCGTTTAAGAAGGCAGAAATAATAAACACAGTGTGCTCTTCACGTGGCACTTTGTCATTCTGCACAGAGATGCCCTTCATGAGAAGCCCATGGGTGTCTTCTGCTGCACCATGTCCCTTGCAAGCCACCCCATAGTGCTCAGTCATTTGGCCCTGAGATGGGCTCTGATTCTTATGACCTCCTCAAATCTCAGATACAATTTTTGTATCTAGCCTTAAACTCTATCTGGGAAAAATAATAATAAAAAAAATAATAAATAAAATAATAATAAAAAAGAGTCTTTAGTTGAAGGTTGTTGTTAGTAATTCCCAAAATTTAAGTCTATATTTTTTTTCAGCAAAAACCATGAAATGAACTCCAGCAGTTGCTCTGCAGTGCAAAGAGCTGATGAATTGCAACAGCAGCCCGCTTTATTCTCCTTAATAAGAAATTAGATCACAATAGGGATTTACGAAAATTACCTTGAAATGTTTGTGTGTTTGAGTGATTGCACAATTTGTGCTAAAATTATGTTGAATCATATGAGTTAGAGCATCTGCCTCTTTAGTTAGTCTATATGCTGCTTTAAAAATGCCCTCTTCTCCTTTAATAGGAGTCTGCTAATGAATGCAGAAGCTTAACCTTACAGACATTATTTGTTTGTTTTCCTTCCGTTTTTCTAAATTACATTGCTGATAATTTTCTCAGGACTTTACAGCTTTTCGTGATGCCTTTATCAACTACCATTTCAGGTCAGAAGTGTGCAGTTCATTGAGGAAGTGGATTAAATCTTAATATTTAGCCTTTCAGATAACCTATATCCCCGTACAAGTTCACTTAATTATTCACCGATATCCTTTATTATACATGCAGTTTGCAGAAGCACAGTTTTTTGCAGGAATGGGTGTCAGCCTTCCCTGGATGAGTGGCTGGAGCCCACCTGCCCCTGGCAGGGGTTTTAGGATGCCCAAACCACATCTTTGGGCGGCAGGAGACACAGCCTGATGCACTGCATCTTGAATAACTTCAGGAAATCTTTTAAGTCAACCTTGTGTTTTAGTCAACAGGGAAGGTTTGACCTTTCACCTCCCAACAACCATCTGTTTCATTATTTATCTGAGGGAATCAGAGAGTTTTTGTTCTTTCACGAAAGTCCCTGACACCAAGATATTTTTAATAGCGGAAATTTTTCATTCTTGTCACTATTCCTTTTGAAAATACAGGTATTTTCATACAACACGTAGCTAATGAGTGAAACTTCAGAATCCAACCTTTCTCTATAATCACAGGAACAGGGATTAAAGAGGTCCCACTAGTGAGGAACATGAAAATTAATTATTGAGCTCCTTGTTTTATCCTCCCCATCTGTCTGATATTCTCGAGCACAGAAGGAGTTAGACAATTAAATTACTCCTCCTTTTACCTCATCAGGATGT